>NC_053420.1:21680912-21764544 GCF_016859285.1 Xiphias gladius | reverse complement strand
TTGTCTAAAATGAGACTGGAAACTTTTCTTAAATTAAAAAGAAACAACCTTTCTTCTTGCCCTGTTGCTCCACTTGGGAAGATGCCTCAGAAGAGTTTGCTAACCCCTCTTCTCCCACTTCAGCTTCTGGTGAAGTCTTGTTGGTCAGTGGGCCTCCGCTTGACCCATCCCCATCCATTACTGCAGGTCCGCCGTCCTCTTCCCCTGCCTCAGCACAGGGATCTATCCCACTGTCCCCTTCACTGACAGGGGCACTACTGGTTGAACCCTGTTCACCTTGTTTGGATGAAGCACCCTGCTCTTGTAGATTTGATGATTCTGTGCTATTTGGACTTCTTATTGTGACTGTGCAGTTTTCACTGTCTTCTATTTCTTTCTGTTTTTTGTCTGGTTTGATAACACTGACCCCACTAATTGTACTAACTGCATCAGTCACAGTGCTAACATGCTCAACACTGACTGTGCTTTCTTTGCTACCGAGGGAATCGTTGCCATTAAACAGACTAACAGAAGAAGATGAGTCCCTCTTCTTCTTGTCCCCTGATTTGGATTCAAGTGTTTGTCGTGAGTCCACACCAGTCTTCACTGATGATGCGCAAGGCTTGGAAAGGTCACTGGGGGTAGAATGGGCAATGTGAGAGTTTCTCTCATTGAATAAAGGGGTGGTTTGCATTGCGTAGCCACCTAGGTCTAGGGAGTGAGTCCTGGGTTGTGGTCTGACCACTGTCACGCTGCCCACTCTGCCACAGCTAATCACAGGCCGTAAACCCATGTCAAAGGAGTCCTGTCTCTCAATGGTGCGGAAATGAGAATTCCCAGAAGGGGAGATACGCTGTAACTCCACTGGTGTCCTTTGTGATTGACACAGCTGTGAGGGGGAGGGCACAGAGAGCAATTTGAGACAGTGTGTCAACATGACAGTCTCAAATGTACAGTATTAATCACACCGCAGGCAGGCTTTGAAAGCACTTCTAAATCTGTGTGTGTGAGTGTGTTTCTTGCCGTACCATGGGAAAACCTCCCCAGTTCCACTGCATCTGAGGCCCAGAGGACTCTTGGGGTTTAACCAGAAGCTCAGAGTCACTCTTAGGAGAGGATGGCCGACTGTAAAACACACTGCTGGAAAGGAGAAAAATATAGAGAAAACAATCAATTAATGTAAGGACTGGAGACACTGAGTTTCTCTCTCTCAACAAGCGCTGCCTGCCAGGGAAACTGTTCGATACAAACTAATTCATTAATTTATTTATTTATTGTAAAGATTAACCTTCCTCACCTTTCCGAGGGTGACTGCTCTCCATCCGAGTGAGGATGAGTTTCTCTGGTCTGCGTGGTCGCCACCTCCTCATTTGGCTCCTCAGACAGCGAGTAGTACACCGATTTACTTTAACAAAAACACAAAAAGAGTTTTTTTTTTTTTTTTTAAACTGTGTTAACTTTGAAGGTGTAAATACTAAAAACAACATTACTCCCTACGAAGGGTTGCTTGTATTGACAATGCCACTGAGAATCAACATCAGTGTGTATCTCTATGCACTTTTCTGCTGCTTTGTGCTGGTTGTTTTGTCCTGGCAGGGGCGGAGAATCTAAGGGACTAAAATGTTGAAATACTATGACATCTTTGATAAAATGTAACAATGTCAACAATAATAAAACCTACCTGAAGCGTGTTGTGCTTTACATGCACCATTGCTATATGCATTTATGGAATCCCTCTAGGGTGGCAATAGGTAAAAAAGACCCTGCACCAGAGTAATATGCTCACTAATTACTGCTCACAATTACAAGCAGAATTTCTCTACTGAGAAGATGAAAAAAACTTGAGTCATGAGACAGAACGCAGTACAACCGCTGCAGAAGTAACGGAGAGGCGACAGCAAGAGTTACGGTGTTAACTTCTGACTTAAGCCTGAATGCTTCAGTGGTTGCTCATAGTGATAGCAGATGTTAAGAAGATAAGACACAAGACATATGATTTACCGTTTAGCTAAAGCCAATTAGAGTCCTTGAATACGTGGAAAAATCAGGGCTCCTTTTCCAAAAGCATCTCAAGGTTAAGTGATCATAAAATCCATCTCACTAACCGTTTTCTTACAAGGTGTTTCCAACAACACTGTCATTTAAGCAGCTCTTAGAAATGATTGTAGATTAACAAGAAGCTCGTTCCTGCTTGCAGGATGCTAAGAGCATAATTCTGTTCACCAAACAAACAAACAAACAAACAAACAAATAAATAAATCACTGACTTGACTTGTAATGGCGAGACAAGCTCCTCTTGAGCCAGACTCTCCTGTCCAGCCTGATCATTTTCTCTCTCCCACTCCTTCTCTCTTTCTCTCTCATCTGATGAAGAGTTGTCTTCTCTCAGGTGAGTATCAGAGCGCATGCGTTTGCGACGGCGTTTCTTTCTGCGGGCGCCAGACCCAGCGACGGAGGATCCCTCAGGGGTCTCCTCTATTTCCTCAGGGACCTCAAGAGGTATTGGGGAGGTGCACAGATGGGCTGGGACCTGAGACTGAGGGGGAAAAAAGAAAGAAATCTTCAGTGAAAATAAAGTTAGAAAAGAAAAGTCAAAAATTATCATTTGCAGAGCTTAACCCAATGGCCATTAATGTTGGCCGTTTTACCTCCATATTTTCATTTTCTTCCACAAAAAAAGCTTCACCATTGACCCCTAGCTTCATGTGCAGGTCAACTGATTCTCCATTTATCTCAATGTCCACCTAAAAACACAGAGATGTCAAAACAGGAAGCATGAAGCAGCAGAAAACAAATATCGGAGTTAAAAGAATCAAAACACAGGAGAAAAGACTCACAATTTTCTCCTTGGAGCGCAGCACACCGAGCTTGCCAAAGCGGACGTGAAAGGGTGAACATTGGAACGATCCATCAGGCTGACGTACCACAATGACATCGATGCCTCCGGTGAGAGTGGCGGGGTTAAGGCCACGGTACAGCTCCTTCACCGTCACAAACACTGTCTCTGCCAACTGGCCAACAATATTCATGGTTTGGGACTGGGACAAAAAACAAGAAGTGAGAACCGTGATGCCCAGTGACACAAAAAGAAAAAGTTTCTGAATTCAGTATTTTCTTTCGTCTGCGGTTTGGTCCTTCATTTTCTTTTCACAGTGCCAGCCACACTGAATCATAAAGGTAATCCATTTATAGCAAATGAAAAAGCCACTATTATAGATTTATAACATGTCATTACAGTGGTCATCAAATTAACCAAAAAAATATATATATTCAAGTAAGCATACCAAGCATGTACTACATTCAGTATATGTTAAAAGGCTTGACATAACACATTTGCAAAACAGAGTTCCTGTTTTATATAAACGACTGGTTAAAGAAAAGATTCACATATCACGAGAGTTTTTTAGTTTTAGGTTTTAGGGGTTTTAGGCCAAGGAACTTCAAACGTTTCCACTAAGGGTAGCTCTAAACAGAAGGGTGCCTCCTGAATGACTGCAAACTGAGATACACCTATTGTTTTGACTAAACAATATTGACCTTTGGAATCTGATCTTGATCATGAATAACATGAGAAAGGCTAACAGCTCAGAGGGAAGGTGAGATCTAATAAGGAGACTTATCTAGAGGTTTGTCAGAGACTACAGAAACTAATGAAGTCATTATCCTGGCCAGTCATAATGATTATGTGGAAAAGTTCACTGGGTGGCGTTACACTGTAGAGAGACACATTGCAAAATATGACTCATCTGGACATACACGTCTACACTGTAAAGACAAGTTTGAGATCAAAAAGGAAGCAGATGTTCAAAAGTTAGTCGATCTTCAGTTAGATAAAAAGAATGGTCAAAAAATATGTCCGTTGTTCATCATTTTCTCTGCAGCAGGCCAAAACATGTCTCACAACAATTGGCTTCAGTGAGTAATGAAGTCAAACTTTGCCAGAGGCTACAAAAACATGACATGTGGCTTAGTTTGTACCTGCATCAACCTGGCTAGACCGTCAAATGAGCCTCTGTGGGGTTTAGAAACAAGTACGTTACCTCAGGTGGCCCTGGCCTATCTAGGCATTGCTTCTTTAAAGAAATACTATCATAGCCTACTACCTTGTAATACTATTTTTAAATTTCAAGCGGAACCTCTGAATATTGAATATTTGAATTCTGCAACATACCAAAAGCATAAACTGGAGGCTCTAGGAGGTAACAAATGAAACACCTATCAGTGATTTATCATTTAACACACACCTACACAATGAAGGAAACCTGTCTAAAGCGACATCTGTCCACATTATCAATCTCATGTCTTACCCACAGAGAAGGATGCAGATGTCCCTTCCCAACCAGTCTGTGTTCACTTGACCTCCCTTCCGCCATGCGCCACCACTATAAAGGCTATTTCCACCGCAGGAATTCAGGAAGAGTCTCAAGAAACTTTACCTCCATTTCCACCACAGGTACCTGTCAGCTCCATTCCCTGTATTGCTCAGCTGCCTCTCAAGGCCAAGGCTGCTTAACCACCACCCCCCCACATCTGTCCGAGGCTGTAAGGCTATATTTTGTTAGCTTTGGCCAAGAAAACGAGACGTAACTACATAAGTATAGTCGATTCTCCTAGCTGTTAAACATAATCAGATCAGTGGGGATGACAGCATTCTAATCCTCTCTGTTCTGAGCTAGGATTCAAAATATAGCAATCTAAGAGAGACTCCTAGTATATTCAGCCACACACTAATGTTTCCTCTATCTTACACAATTTGACTAGCACACACTATACATACACACCCTCCTGTCACACCGAATTCATACTTCCCCACTTGCGCTGCACATGACAGCTAGACCAGCAGTTTCTGAAAGGCTTGGACAGGCTATTCAAACACGTTGGCATGAAAACGCACACACACCAACTGATCGACCACACTCTTTCTGGGCTTGACCACAGCTCTCTGGGCCATTGAAGATGAGGGGACTCTCCGGCAGTCGTGCTCTGCCGACACTGGAGAATCCGTCATAGGCCTGGCCAACTTGGGAGGAACTCAAGCAAATAACTTGCAAATTTTGATGGATATCACTGCCTGTACTGCCTTTGGAAGAGGACACGACAGAAAGGTAAGCCTAAGTTGAAAAATAATGTTTAACATAGAGAGAAGCAATTAGATTTGATGTAGCTAATCAGCCTTGATATGTAGTTAAAAAAAAAAGAAAAAAAGAATCCACTCTGGTTTATCATGTAACTGATCCAACAGTGCAAATGTAAAGGATGAGTGTGTAGCCAAAGGCCTTCTGATGTGTATTACCACTTTCTGTGCCCATTCAGGCTTTTCTAACTGTATATGATTTAGAGTGATACGTCACTGAAACTGCCAGGTCAGCTGTATTTAGAAAGCAGGAAGAACAAAAGCGTAGAGTAGACAATGGTAGTGAAAATGTAGGGCAGTAGAGGGATGACAGAAGGGAAAGATAGGCGGGTTAATTCTGATGTACAAGGATCAAATGTTTGCTCTGTAGCAGCAGACTGTTTGTTAATGTATTAAATACATTCCTATACTTGTCCCAAAGGTTTAAATTGGCACAATTCCAAGCTTGACAGTTTTTGAGTTCACCTCTCCTCATTGAAGGATTCAAACTGATGACGTTGACACTAGGGCTGCAACTGACAATTGTTTTCATTATGCATTAATATGTAGACTCCTTTTTTTTAATATTAAATCAATCAATTCATGTTAAAAATAGCTAAAAAATGGCCATCACAAGTCCGACCAACAATCCAAAGCTGAAAAATATTCAGATTAAAATCATATAAAATTCTTATGAAGTTCTGAACAGTGAATAAGTAGCAACATTTTGACATTTGCTTGACTAAATCCTTTAATGCTTAATCAATAATTAAAATTGTAGTTGATTAATTCTCTGTTAATCAAGTAATCAATTTAGTTTAATCACTAGTCGGCACACCAGTCACTCACGCACTAAGCCAAATGTGCATTTTATACACCAGTTCCCCAATGGTAAGAACCAGCCAAGTGTGTGGGGGAAAGTCGTCTTGGCTCTTACTGACCTTTGCCTCCCAGCAGACACGGACACAAGAGGTTGCGTCACTCTAATGTAATTTACTCTGCGTGTCTGTCATCTTCTCTTGACCACTGTCGGGGAAAAAAAGCCTATTACTTCAGACTTTAAGATTACATGGTATCTTTCACCATCACTGTCTCAGACGGTGTTGAGAAAGTCGGCCCCTGGCGGTGCAGGAGATCTAGTTTTGTAAAGCAATTTGCCCACTGAATATTTTCAAAATATGAAAGAAAGCATGAAATGTCCACGCGCTGACGCCTAATTAGTGCATGCGCATAGAGATACACGTCAAACTAACAACTTTCGCAACGCTGTTACACGGATTTTTCATTGTATGGCACACTCCTCCAGTGTTAGTGACTGAATCGATCACTTTTAACTTTAAATAGCCAAGAAACACGTTTCCTCTACCGTCACCAAAACCATTAAACTACAGAAATATCCTTTTTTCGAGAGAAAAAAAACGAGCTAAATATACTGTTCAGAACTTCATTTAAAATTTGCTTTGTTTGACAGGGACTTCACTTTTGGAACATCTTTACGACTTGTCTAAAAACGACGTGTCTTAAGTTACAGCAAGTAAAAATAACCTTATAAATTTACATTGCCCTGCTAACTCTGACTACCTAACAAGTTCCACGACTGCTAAATATGTCGCAGACGGTTTCTTTTTCCCGTGTTGGTGATGACAGAGCGTAGAGAACAGCTTACCTTTAGGGGAGCTTTTCAGATTGAGAAAACAACAGCCATCCTTGATGCTTCCTAGTATACTGCGCCGGCGCAAAACACAAGTCAGTCACTCCACCAGCCAATGAGAAAACTGGAAAAGAAAATTGACCCGCCTCTAACTTTAATTTGTAAAAACATGAGAAGATGCTAAATTTTCTTCAAGTTTTTAATTTGTCACTGTAATTTAAGATGACAAAATAAACAGATAATAATATTTTACGATCAAAATAATCATTAACATATTGCAGCTTACTGGCAAATGTAGATTTTGGCTGTTGTTTGGCACCGTCTTTGGGGAAAGGGCCTCTCGGTTAGACTAAAACAAAATCAGTTACAAAACCTCGGAAACAGATGTGTAATGTTTAACCCCAAGTATCTTACACAAACAAGAAAACAAGCACAAAACCCACATGACAATGAAAGTCTCTGTCCCTTCTGTGTGAAGGTAAAACAAACCTGAAAAGTTAGCAACTGACAAAATTAAGACACCCACCCCCAATTCACCTCTGTGTAAAACAAGTTCCTGGGTTGCAAATGCAACTTTTGAATGAGACAGTGTTGATCACATCCAGATAAGGCGATTCGATATATTGTTACAAAGATTATTCAACACAGGGACGTTAATATCTTTATTTACTTTTACATCCAACTTGTCCTTGAATTAAGTTAAGTTCTATGGTAAAGGACAGTGAAATATTCGGGTATGGCCACTGGTAAGGCTGTTCATTTCATTTCGGGGATACCAACCACTTTGAGACATTTTTCTGTTTAGAGTATTTGATGAACTGCAGAAGTACATGTGTGAGCCTCAAAACTTCATGGTGTATGCAGCCAGGCCGAACAATGTCGTAGCCCTCCCACATTATTTTTGTCCTCTTCATCAGTCATTGAAGGGTTTTCAGTGTTTCAGAAATGATAACTAGTTTGGCCCAGCGGAGGGCGTCACCGCACCTGCACAGAGACTCATTAAATGCTTCCATTCATGCTCTGTATCTTTTTGTTTTCCATAATTTAATCCCTGTTAAAGAAAGACTCTTCTTTCGTTACTTTAAATATTCACTAAAATATGAATATTCTGCATTTCTCAGAAAAAATAAAAACTGATGATGCACTGTTTTAAAGATAAAATAAATACATTTTTTAGATATTCCTAGAATACACACTCAATACACAGAACAACAAATGGAAGACATAAGCATGAAGATACGTAGTAAACGTGGTAATCTTTAAATCAAATTTTCAATATGCAGAACGCTGGGCACCTGTATCAAATAACCGGAACATTGAAAATACTAAATGGTCATTTTACAATTAAATACAGACACGCTGACATATTTGATGTACTATACCCTTATAATGGAGAAGCACAAGGGGTTTCTAAAATAAAACATGTAATATGCAATTAAAGATATCCAACCCTAAAAGACATACACTACTCCAACTACACCATACATTATGCACTGCCCAATTAAAGCGACGAAGATGTTACACATTAATGTAGTTTGTCAAGATAGTAGGTATTGAATACCTGAAAAACAGTGAAAAACAGCTTCGTCTGAGCAAGCTGCCAAAACAGCGAACACTTTTTTATGTCTAGTAGGTATCCGCTTTGGGTGTTTTTAATAGATCATAACATGGAAAAGTGTGAGCAACAACAAAACGGACGTCGCTTCCATGACATAATTTAAGGTGTTCCCTGCATGTTCATGCCCCAGTGATGGCCAGCCAAACTGCCTATTTAAGGAAACCCATAGTCTTACAACAGAAACACCGCCTTTCAAAACTGCTCTGCATCTGCTCACAACTCTCTCCCCCATGTTTCCACACTCCACCATACCAGAGCCTGTTCTAAATGTTTAGGCCCTTTTCTCTAAATAAGGCAGCCTTATCGTAGTTCCTGTCATTTCTGCCTTTTCCCCAAACAATCCCGAGCAGCGTCTCTGGCAGTAGCAAGCTGCAGCCTGTGCATTCTTTTGCCTTGTATGGAGAAATGGCCTGGCATGGGATGTCTTTGTATGGGACAGGCCGGCCTCTCCATTGGCCGGGGCAGAAAGGGGAGGGAACCACAAGGAGTCTGATTCTTTAAACAAATTTTTCAGTAGGACTGCCTGCTTCCCTTCCTCTGCTGTGTCGGAACCAGACAAAAGGAGTTTGAAGGACCCCAAATACTTCTACCTGAAGCCAAGGTGAGAAAGAAAGCTGTTTTTCCCACTGGGTTGCATAAATACATTTTAAAAGCGTATAGTTGATGTCTTTTAAGAACGCAGAAAGTGTAAATTCTCTGAGTTCAGTGGAACAATGTTCAGCTGTCAGTGCTGAGAGAGAAGGGGAGGATAGAATTACCGAGAGCTTCTGAAGTGGATCCTTGATTAATGGTACCAGATAAGCTACAACGGAGCTTTTTCATCTGTTGATCAAGGCAAAGAGAGACCTGTGGAGGAGGTGCACCATAGACCTCTACAGTATAGATGCACTGTTTACTTGCGTGTTTACTTCAGTCCCATCACTATGGAACATTAGACAGAGGAATTTCTGAATGCAGCTGACCTGTTTAGATCTGGCTCGCTCACATTCTCACTCTCTCACACACACACACACACACACACACCCACGTACATTTTGGTATCACCAAACAGTCAGACTGTCATCCCTCACCATTACCACAGGCCAGGTCACCACTACTGAAGTGAAAAGGCCTACAGTTCAGGAATTCCAAAAACAAACAGAGAGTGAAGTGGAAGTTAAGCTCTCATCGCCTATAAAAAGACATCAGAGGTGGGTGTGTATGTGTGTGTGTGTGTGTGTGTGTGTGTGTGTGTGTGTGTGTGTGTGTGTGTGTGTGTGTGTGTGTGTGTGTGTGTGTGTGTGTGTGTTCCTGCTGGACAGAAGAACAGAGGAGCTTTGTCATCCCAAAGGGGTAAGAAGGGGGCACAGAGGAACTGTGGTGGCCAGAGAACAAATACATTTTTCAACACAAGCTAGGCTGAGGCACGTCAGCCAAATACTTACGTTGCTGAGATCAAAAATAGTTGCTCTCTGCCTCTTTGTGAATCATCGTTGATTCACTCCGTGTTGAATGCAGAAGATTTTAGCTGTTGCCACAGCACCAGATTTGGCGGGACTGGGAATCAGTTTTTCTTTTCTTGCAGCTTTAAAATGTATGTTGTGTAATAATCAAACTAGTCAAAGAATCTTTTAGAAATCTAGCTTATTGATTTCTTTGAGAGAGAAGTATTGATGTAGAGTTCAACACCCATCGGCCTCTCTCAGGAGACAGTGCCCTAATGTCCTCACTGGAGCCAAACAAGAATGCTTAATAGAGATAACTGAATTCCAGTGTCTCAAATTGGACCGTTTACATCGGAACCACTTCATTTAAGTCCAGACACATTCTCTGACACTCAAACAATTGCAGGATAAATTTCTGTAAGTGTGTGCACACTGAAAATGTGGTGTCTTATGGGAAAAATTTAGCGTCTAGGCGGTAGAAGAGAGAGGCCCTTATCAGATTGAGGAATTCCTCTGTTCCCGAAACCTTAAATCGGAGCTTGTTGCTGTTTTGTTTCCAGCTTCCTCAGTGACCGTGAGATGGAGAATGGAAAGGCCAAGAGCCAGCAGCACACATTTCCCAGTTTCTTCATTTTTCTGGCACATGAAAGGACAAAGGCAGCCAAACAGTAGTCAAATGAAAGAAAAGACTGATCCAACAAGTGTCTGTAGTGAGAGAAAGAAAGGCGAGAAACCACTGATGAGAAACTGTGTGTATGTGCGTGGTACTTATTGCAAGCAAGTTACTGACATGCTTCATTTTCACCCAAGTAATTAAGACATTGTACATGAATTCCCTTCCAATAACCTTTTATACTGTGCTGAGAACCCAGACGTACAGATCCATTTTTGGGTTTAAGATCATCTTGACACTTTCGGTATTCATTAAGATCATAAACTCTGGACAGATCATAAGCTGGTTACACTGCTTTGCATTGACCATAAAAATGAGAATGCTGCTTCATTTGTATAGAGATCACAGGAAGAATCGTTATACTGAACACACAGGGATAAAGGACCAAGTAGATAGGCAAATCCACTTTAACTCTGCCTTTTCCAGCTTTTCTGTGAGGCCTTTGTGAACCATACAGGCAACAGGGAGAGCAGACACAGAAATTCAGGACTACTCCAACCTAATAAAATTGATGACTAACATTGTCAGGCAGAGAGTGCCTTTGGAGACACAGATTTGGTGAATATAGGACGGCAAAGAGCTATTTATAAAATTGTTGGAGTACACTTCCATGTAGCCATTACTGTAACGTGTTTTGAAATGAGCAGATTGTAAAAGTAGTGCCAGAGTGGCGCCAAACTGCAGAGATGTAATCAGATTTTGTCACCAAACAGAAAAAAATATATGGTATATACTATAGATTGTATTTGTACTGCAAATTTTCATCATTAGAAAAGCAATGTACTTTATTCAGGGGTAAATATACAGACACATGCTATTGCAATTTTGGTCACTTATGGACACATTTAAGTAATGGGGAATGATGGAAATACATTTCAATACATTTATATATTATACAAAAGTCTTCAAATGTACTTGAAGCAGCTATGCTTGATGAGAATATATGCCGGCAGACACTCCTCATTTCTAATTTACTAAAATAATGAATGTCTTATCCTTAACAAAGCCTGTATTTATTTCAGTTGGTATAGTCTTTAAGTGCTAATATTTGAGAGGAAGTTACTTCTCTAGACATGATTAACACTCTAGGAACATCTCAACTCCCCAGTCTGAAAGACTATAATAGTATATTTATGCAATGAAAACATTATATTCCCCTGAAGTCTAATTATGCTGACAAAAAAAAAAAAGACTATGTATATATACATCTACTTCCCAAAATTGATAAACACCTGATAAAAGGGATAGCAGTCTTGCTACAGTTCACCTGAAGATGATCAGATTTTGAGCTGGTACCACGACCAGTATTCACCTCAGTGCCGCTCAGGACATGACGTCATATGTCCATGTGACTCATCAGCAGCATTTACCTGCTTCCTCCTGCCTGTCCAGCCTACCCTCAGCTATTACCCACTGGGTATCAAGAGAGTCACACACGCACACGCATGACAAATCCTTGCAGACCTGACTGTGAGTGACAGGTCTAATTCTGGAAGGATCTAAAGTTAGCTGCAGTGCGCACTGTGGAGACATGTCATTTTCAACACCCATCACTATACCCAACATTTAGGGAGAATGTGACTCTCTCCCTGGAGGAAGCGAGAGATAAAGATGCTGCTTGGGGCAAACGAATGAGGAAATATCAAAGAGTTAAATGGATGCAGTGCTCAGGGTTTTTGGAACTGTAATTCAAAAATATACATTAAATTCAACTCCTCTTTTCAAATGGATGCTGAAATCAGTTTCCATGTCAAGCTGTGTTAGCAGGGAATATATCCGAGCCATGCTATCCTTGGTAGTACAGCTTTAGCACAAACTGATCTAACCCAAGAATTGTGCCTTTTGATTGTGCACAGGCCCAGATCCAGCCGCCGCCATGTCGAGCAAGCGTGCCAAGGGAAAGACCACCAAGAAGCGCCCCCAGAGGGCCACCTCCAACGTGTTTGCAATGTTCGACCAGTCTCAGATCCAGGAGTTCAAAGAGGCGTTCAACATGATCGACCAGAACAGAGACGGTTTCATCGACAAGGAGGATCTGCATGACATGCTGGCCTCTCTGGGTAAACAGCTTTGTTCTCACACTTAGTTTTTAAGGCTACAAGGGTAGATCTGAAAGGTGCAAGTTCCTTTTAAAGGGGCAAACCACCTATTTTGCACAGGAAGTTTAGTTTACTCATCATGAGGGGTAAATAGTAGTCTCCCTGTAAACAGGTGTACATCTTCTGTAGCTCCAGTAAGACCTACTGAATTATCCCTCATGACGTCATTGTAGTTAAATTGGAGACTACAGATTTTATAACAGCGTTACAAACTGAAAGTGAGGTGTTTGAAAGACGGGCATTTGTCAGGGGTGGGGAGTCTTAACAGAAGATGCGATAGTGTGGCATTGTGGGAAATGTAGGATCTGCTACTCCAAATGCGATCATTCTTTTTTTTAAACTGTCTCTCCCATGTTTCCCAACTTTGTGGAAATGCAATGCTAAATCGCTGGAGTCCCTTATTAATTAGACAAATTAGTGTTTCCATGTTGACCTGTAGTGAGGCAACTCAACAAGCAAACTGAAAGTAACTGCAGTAAGATTCACTGACTGGTACTGCATAGTCCCAATAAAAGGTAGGTACATGTAACAGTGTTGCTCGTCCTCAGGTAAGAACCCCTCTGATGAATACCTGGAGGGGATGATGAGCGAAGCACCAGGGCCCATCAACTTCACCATGTTCCTCACCATGTTTGGAGAGAGGCTCAACGGAACGGACCCCGAGGATGTCATCCGCAACGCCTTTGCCTGCTTTGATGAGGAGGGATCGGGTAAGTCCATATAAACAAAATGTTGTATACACAGATTATGGCACTGTCAGTGTGTGGAACTTAATCTTCTACTTCATGGAGGCTATTTCCTTCCATAGGCGTGATCCACGAGGACCATCTGAGAGAGCTGCTGACCACCATGGGTGATCGCTTCACAGATGAAGAGGTGGACGAGCTGTTCCGCGAGGCACCCATCGACAAGAAGGGCAACTTCAACTACGCAGAGTTCACCCGCATCCTCAAACATGGCGCCAAAGACAAGGATGATGAGTAGCGGGAGGAAACGACCGCCTCGGGCCCCCGCACACATAATACACCACAAATCCATCCCTAGTTGTTACCTTTGTGGATCCTGTAGGTTTAAGAGAAACTGAATAGGAATGTATGTAGGAATACTGTATAACAATGTCTTGTATAAAAGGAAAGAAGTAAATTGTGTTGCCTTTATTTAGATCTACACGTTTTTCAAAGGTAAATTCTTGGGATTCAAATATCCTGCAATCTACTAATGTTTAAGTTTTTATCATCATTGAAGGTTTATATCCATGAAGAGATGTGTATCACAGTATCTGCATCTCATAGCAACAAGTCTACTGCAGCTTAATACATTTTGACTGCAACTGTTCTGACCTTTGTAGGGAACTTGGTCGGACTGTGAGATGCATTTGACACTAATGTGTGTGCGGGGGGGTGGGGGGGGTTTGGACTGCCGGATTCAGTGCTACATAAAGTACCAGCCATGTTTACCTCCTCCTGCCAATTAGCTACCACACCTGTACAAGCACTGCAACAAGTCTCCTTCTCTGTAATATTTGTGTCCCTGTGTGTTGGAAATGGATAAAGAAATTGATAATTATGTTTGTGTTTATTACTTTTTGACAATCAAAAGTGGTGAGTACATGTCTTCCTCCCATCAGCTGGTTGTGCGCATTTGTTGAAGGATCGGGTATGTATGTGCTGTTGAAGGATGTCAGTCTTGAAATTGCTCAGGCAAATAAAGTAAGTTTATTCATGCCATTGACCGCAAAAAGCTTACTTGTGTTTGGAGTGTTTTTCAGTCCTTGTTCCATGTCTGTGCCAGACCACTGAAATACCCCGTGTGTCAAAGAAAGTATCTTAAATAAGATACACTTTCTTTAACACACCATCCGTGCATTTGGGAGTATACTGTACTTTACATTACTGCCAAACACATGAATTCACCCATCCAGGTACACAATTATTTCCTCTCAGCTACATCACCTCACAATAACTAAATAAAAAATAAAACAAAAAACAAAAGCAAAAAAAACCTATTCATTACTCACAGAGGTTATTAACATTAACTATGACTGAATAATTAAAGTGTCTCAGTAAGCCAACACACATCCTACTATGCTAAATCAAAATGTCTTCCATGAAAAAAAAAAAAAAAAAAAAAAAAATTGATGCTGCAGTTTGATTATTCTCACAAAATGAAACTAAAAGTAAGTTTTATATGCAAGGAAAGACTGAAAAATACTATTTATGAAAAACTGAACTTTTATTCTTTGAAATGCTTATACAAAACATACATTTAAAGTTTAAGGCATATATTGCACGACTAGTTTTATATATATAAAAAAAAAAATTAAAAAAAAAAAAAAAGGGGGACATCATCCCTCAGTCGTAGGTTTAAGGCACAGCAGCTAGTCATACTGCCAACAGTCAGTCATGATTCACAACATGAATTTGAAAAAACATTTCTGAATGTATTTGGCTGTAAAGAAACTACATACTTTAAGATAAAGTTCATGCCAATACATACAAAAAAAAAAAAAGAAAAAAAAAAAAAAGACCTTGAACATATTTACACATCAATATATTGTCGTCTCTAATTTGAGCGCCAGTTTTCATCTAAAACCCAATATAAACCTTACTATATAAAACCTGCCTGTCTATATCTTTAGCCAGCCATTTCCAGTATCACAACTGATTAGGTGTCATCATAGTGGCATAATGTAGTATGAATAATAAAAATATTACTTTAATACTTAGTATCATTACTAAATATTAATAACATATTACTCTTATGACCCAAACCTGACATGACCTGTGTAAACTGAGGTATAAATGCAAATCAGCCTAGTGAGTACCTGTAACCAAAAAAAATTCTGCTGATGTACAGAAAAAATAACTGGCAGTGAGAAGACACAAACAAATCAAAAAAGAAGAGAAAATACAAGTAGAAAATTAGAGTTTGAGAAAATGGAGAGGTTTGGTGGGAATGTTGCTCAGTGCTCAGCAGTATTTTGACCTAATATTAGATGCGAGGTCCTTGCACATGCAAAATGTAACCGTTTGAACCAACCAAAGGCTCAATGACACTGGTAAACATGATAATTCTGCTACAGTGTTATTCACGCGGGAACCCGACTTTTCCACACAATGCTACTGTTAATAATGTCCAGTTGGAATTCAGCCATATATTGTGGTTTATGCTAAAACAGTTTCATAGAAACTAGAGCTTTATGAATGATTAGAATTAAATACTGGCACTTAGCACTGATGAGGGGAAAAAAACAAAAAAAAACAAAACAAAACAAAAAATTTGTATGCTGTTGTACCTTCCTAGAAAAAGAAGCAAATCATATCAGCAACTTCAGTGCATCTGCCACATTTGCTTTACCACTATTAAGACATCTATGTTTGAAATACATGGACCCAAGGGAAATCTGTATAATTTATCCTCTAAATAAGAGTATCCAACATTTAAAGTTTTCTTGCACCACAAAAGATAAAGGTGCCATGTCTCACAGCAAGTGTAACATTTCATTTCAGGAGCTGTAAGAGCTTGATGTCATCAGATCACCAAGCTGCTCACCTCTCCACTGAAATTGATTTCTGTAACAGATCCAATGTGACCTTCTCCCCTTCATCCTATACTCACAGCCCCCCCAAAATCCCCTCAACAACAATCCCTGCAAAAGGTACGCAACTGAGCAAGGTCAGAAACAAGTAACAGATATAACGTTAATAACAAATACAGAGAGAATACTGCTCATTTGTTTGAATATTCTTTAGATTGGAAATGACAAAGAAAGACGCGGTGCTTGAGCACGTGTGTTGAGTGGCTGAGACGACAATTTGTGAGGGCCAATGAATCCTCTTAGCTATAATAAGAAAGGAAAATAGTGAGACAAGGAGGAGAGCGATGGAGAAAGACACATCGAGGCGAGTCATTCAGTCAGGCTTGCTGCAGTACAATCAATTTCCCCTCTGCTCATTGCCACCACAACAGAAAGACAAACAGGAAAAATTTAGTGGAGTAAAGAACAGAGTACATTTTTTGAAAAACCACCTGAATTGCACCACTATGGAGGACTATGAAGTTGTTGCTGTACGTAGAAAAAACACTAATGTCCTCCTTTCTATCCCGAAGGGGAATGGATGCCAGGCAGCCTAGCCATTGATGTCAGGGCCTTTTGTACATTCAACAAAGTCCAGTACTGCTACTGAAGACGCTAACTCTGCTGGTGCTAACTGAAATTTTGTACAATTATGGGATATCTTCCGCCTCACTCAAAAATTGTAAGGTGGAAAGGGAGTTGAAAATGTCATCAAAAACTTTGCACAAATATTTACTCTACACTTAAGTGTGTTCACTCTGAGATATGGCGCCACAGTGTTCTTACAAGCAACGGCGTCCGTCAAGAACAGCGTATTAAACGATAAAATTTGCTTGCAACAGCACATCTCTAAAACATCTCATGTCCGTTACTTTGTCCCAGTTTGTACATCTAATTCATTGCTGTGTATTCTGCAGGCACAGGCTTTAATGTCAAAATGGACTGGCGATGTAGATACATTCTCCTATATACAGTGTTGTCCAGCCTAATGGAAAGTCTGGCCTCTCTCCTCCCAAGATATATAAAAAAGGTGCCCAGTTCCAGCTCCTAGTTAACAGTTTCACTCACTGTGTGCAGGCTGTGCTGTTGGCCCCACACTGTGGTGATGGGGGTCTTTACCACTTGAAGAGAACTCGTTTGCCTGGCGTCTGCATGGACCAAGCTCCAAACACTGGGCACCACTGCTGAATTCCTCTGGGTACTGCTACTAATGCTGCTGGCGCTGCTTGTGGAAGAGGGCTGAAGAGGAGGAGTGAGGTGGGACGCAAGGCCTGCAAGAGGTGCGATTGTTGGAGTGGAGGAGGACGTTGGGGCTGAAGCTGGGACAGGAATTGAGGCTTTGGCAGAGGCAGAGACTGGGGAGGGAACAGGGGCTGGAGACGATGCTGAGGTTGAAACAGGTGATGCGTACGGAACTGTGACGGGGATTAAAGGGGATTTGTGGAATGGCAGGTAGAGTGGGACTCCTCTTGGAGATGTTAGAGAGGTGATGGCTGAGGAAGGAGAAGCTGGAACAAGCGCTACAGTTGGGGACGAAGCCTGGCTTGAAGCAGTGACAGGGGTGGAACTTGTAACCGGGACAAGGACTGGTGATGGCACCGAAACTGGCCTTGTAGCCGGCAGTGGAGCTGGAGCTGAGCTTGAGGCTGGAGCTGATGATGAAGCTGGGGTGATGGCTGGAGCAGCAGCAGCAGCAGCAGCAGCAGCGGTCTGAGAATTTGGCTGTCCAAAGACGGAAGCCGACAATGGCACTAAAGGTGGCAGATGGGCTGGGATGAGCTGAGGCTGGTTTGGGCTGGCCGCTCTGGCTGTGTCCTTCTCCAAGGGGCTCCAGATGACTTTATTCATTGGGAGAGGAGATAGCCTTGAGGCTGAGACCAAGACAGGAGCTGGAACTAGTACAGAGGCTGCTGAGGACTGAGGCACTGGAGCCGTCACTGAACTTACAGCTGACACTGGGACTGCCATAGCCTTCTCCATCAGACTCTGCACCCTAGAGGCATCCATGACTTGTTGGCTTTCTTCTGGAGGTGGTGTGGGGCCCATGTCACTGCTGTAAGCACTGCACTGTGTCTCCACTCGTTCAGTCTTTACAGCCTCTGTTGGTTTGTTCTGGCTCTCCTGGACTCTCTTCAGGTTCTCTTGCTCTGCTGCCCTCTGCAGAGCTGCATCGACTAAGAGTCTCAAATCGCTGAAGTCCTGGGTGGGGAACAGCTCAGGAGGAGTCGGAGGAGGCGTGTTGAAGAGGCCACTGGTGGGACTAGCTGCCATTGTTGTGCTGGTAAGACAAGCTTGTTCCTCTGCTTCCCTCAGCAAACTTTGTGTATCCAGCTTCATCAGCGCCTGGACTGATCCTTCTTTACCCGGGTAGCCTGCTCCTGTCAGAATAGCTGTCGCTGTGTTCCCAAGAAGACTGAGGTCCAGTGTGGGTGCAGAGCGGATGACAGATGGGCGCTGTTGAGATGAGCTGGGGGAAGAGTTTCTTTCTGGAGAGCTGGCTCCCCCTCCATTAGATGACGGGCCTTCAATTTTACCACCAACCTTGCGGGAGATGGTGAACTTGGTGGGGTCTTTTCCATCCTTGCGAAGCAGGTCAGGGAGGAGGCGGCGACGTGCATTGATGAACCAGTTACAAATCTGGGAAAAGAGGGGAGAGTTCTCGCATCAACAGAACTGATACTGACTACTTACATGGATGTTACTTAAAAAAAAAAAAAAATAAATAATTGAAAGGTCAGAACACTAAAGACGCACTTTGAAATTTTTTTTTTTTTATATTACTGTAACATTTTTTGACCTGACTGTCTCAGGTGCTCTCAATTAGCTGGTCCCAAAACTTTAACCTTTGCAGCACATTCAACAACTAAAAATGATCTGGGGCCTTTGATTTTATTAACCACCTACACAGTTTTTCTTTCTCAAACTTTACACAAGGACTTTCTTACCCCCTCTAGTGGTATAGCCTCCCACACGAGGAAGAAAAGAGAGTGAGACAGACAGAGATGAGAGCCCTCAGAAAGCTGGCAATAATGAAGGCCTGAGCTCAAATATGCTGAGCCACAGAGAAGGCAGCCAAAGGCATTCCAGTGAACTGACTACATAACAAGAAACTCTGCTGCTGCCTCGTTCTGATCTGTAATGCCTTATCTAATGCAGCCTGCCTGTTTCTGCTGGCCTGTGTGTTGAGAAGGAAAGAGGAAATGTCTACTGCTGATGCAATGAAGTGAAAAGGGAAGGCTGGAAAAGTGTACTTCTCAACAGTACAGTGTGGTGGGTAGCATTTGATTAATGTTTAGCTTTCACACTTGTTGATCAAAATGGAACTGACAACGCATTAAACTAATCAAATTTGTATTTATATGAACTATCCACCATAAAAAAATAAAAAAAAATAAATAAAATAAAATAAAAAAAAAGTTCATACATTTCTAATTGAGAACAGAAACAAACAATTCACAAGAATGCAGAAACAGTGTATACCTCAAGTGTCATTTCCTGGGGCAAGTACCAAGTGCTTCTGGAAAAACAAAAACAGAAGTAAATAAATAAATAAATGAAATCTCACTCCTCACCTGCAGCACGGAGAGGTTGGTCTGGCCTGAGAGACTGAGCTTCTCTTGCTCTGATGGGTAGGCGTTGAAGCGGTGCTCGTACAGCCAGCTCCGCAGAATCTGCACCGCCTCCTTGGGCAGGTTGCCGCGGCGACGGCGTTTTCCAAAGAGCCCTCTTCCTGACAGGTCAAGTGGAGAGCCGTCATCACTGTCTGACACAGCCGAGGAGTGCTCCTGCTCCGGGCGATGCTCTTCTTCCAGGGCTGGGGAAGAGGAGGCGAGGTGTCAGTCATGTTCACTGCTACTGCTCTGACCGTGTCATTCGCAAAACCTATTTACATCAAATCTGATGGTCATTTGATACAAAGAGGTAGTCCTCAATGTTTTGTATTTTTTTGTTAGGTATTTCTTTTGGCCTGTCATTATTTTGCCAATATGAACTGTTGGGTTGGGAGAAGATAATGGCTTGTGAACGGCTACGTGCTCACCTAGGCTTCTAAAGAAAGGGGTTTGGTATGATCCACTTTCATGTACAAAATAATGCTACATTTTTTTCACAACAGTAGAGTCAATGCGAGCACAGACTGGTCAGAGAAATAAACAAACAATTTGTTTCGACTGATCGAGCGCTCGAGAACAAGTGCACAAACCTTGTCAGATACTTTTAACCTCCAGTTCCAACCCAGCTAAGAGTGGGATACACTAAGACTTTGTGGGCTGAACATGTTTAAACAAAGGCTTCGTGGTTTGAACTTTGTTTCTTTTTTATCCATGGTTGGCCACTGGAGGGAATCTCCCCGCAAAATGGAGCATGCCAGATCCCAGGGGTGGGCCACAGAATGCAGTAAATGTCTTTCTCTGAGGCTGGGTGAAACCTGACCCCCAGGGCAGCGCCTGTCTTCACAAAGGAGATTGTGTGCATATCAACATCACAGTAGCCAGTGGCCCAGGAATCTATTGACCATGCAGAGGAGGCCGTTTTCACCTCATGCCAGTACGCCAAAGACTGCTAGAGTAGTTGACAAATCTTTTGAATTCTGCATAACTCTACAACCAGGGATGTACAAGAACAAGTTAGAAAAGTGTGTGTGTGTGTGTTGGGGGGGGGGGGGGTAAAAACATACAAATGCAAATTCTAATTCGGTGCCTCCCCCAATTTTCTGTAAGTTTCACTGGCACCTAAATTTACTATATTAGAGTAAGCCAGTTATTGGCGGGACCTTATCATGACATTCATGTCGATTTATAAATTTGAACCAAATTACAAAGAATCCCAATTAATGGTTCTTTGTAAACTGATTAAAAACCGAAAGAGTGGAACTTGGTCCATTGCACTGAAAATCACTTTGAAATTCATAATGTGCTTTGGCACACGTTTGCCTGAAAAAATGTTCCTATTAATAGTCACTATATTGATCTCAATCATACCGCCCAGCTCTTTGTAGAATGGAGTAAAGTTTGAACAGTTTCTGGGTCTAAACCACTGACTTGGGTCTAATGTGGTCTGTGTATCTGTGTGGGGACATAATACACACCAGCCCACGAAGTCAGACACAGTTGAGCCTGACAGACAGCTACGGCTAACCTTTCTTCTAACAACAGTCCCTGGGAGAGGAACGATGTAGGCCACAACAAAGCGGCATTCCCTCAACCCCCCTGGCTCCTTGGACTGACGTTTAAACGTTTGTCTTAAAACATCTACACCCATTCAACGTGGGGTGGATATAGTAGAGAAGACAGCCAAGGTAGCTTTTCGACAGATGTTAGTTTAGTACAGGCAGAAACATCTCGCGCACACACACACGCGCGCACACACACACACACACACACACACACACCAGAAACAGCTACGTGTAACATCGCGGAGGCTGTCAAACTGGCCAACTTTTTGTTTACGAAATGTCCCCTCCACCGAGATTCAAGCTGCTGAATCTGTGCCCTGTACATTTGCTCCTGGCATTTTGTCTTGTTCTTAAAAGAAAAAAAAGGGAGGAGAGAAAAAAAAAAAAAGGCCAAATGGTCCTCAGAGTAAACTTCACCGCACACTCTCGCTCAGTGGCAGGATTTTGAATGTGACCGTTAGTAACACCAGTCCATTGCACATCAAACAGCAACTTTTCAGGCGAGCTGGCTTTGTCCGGGGGGATAACGTCACACAGTCTGTGGGACATTAAACGCGCTCAAATAAAGCCCCGCTAACGCGACTGAGGCCAAATGTTCGGTTCGACCAGCCCAAACCGAGGAGCTACTCGGTAAATTAGCCATCTGGAGCGCACAAAAGGAGGCAGGCAGCGACGCACAGCCTCCCGCATGTCGCTCCGCCAGATGGACACCATGCCTGCCTCCGGAGATAACTAGCTGGCTAGCTGTCCCTCCAAATTTAAACACAAACACACGCTGCATTTGCTCGCGACAAAAAGCCCGCATACCAGGCAAAACCAACAGCAAAGACACAGCGGGCTCGCTGGCAGACACTTCGTGGGTGATAAACGTGCACGGCAGGGATTAAAAAACACGACGTGAGTGCCGCTCACCTCGTTTGAATGCTTTCATTCTTTGTTGATGGCTTGCCTGAAAACACGCAGCTGTCCAAGTTGCTCTGTACAAAGCGTGCCCGGGAGCCAAACGATGGTTGACACAACGGCACTTTCTTCCGAGACTCCGAAGGTGTTGCGCTTTTTCACCGACTTAAATACCTCGCTTTCTGGGTTCAGCCGCACGAAAAGGCTTCGCCGGGCGGTCCGTTTCCATCGCACTCCTCGCTTTCTGCCAGGATAAATGTTTTCGGTTTTCTGTCGCTTGTTCCTTTTACCTGCACGCAGCAGCGCCAGCTCTTTGCTAATCTTGACAGTCGCAGCTGAAATGATCCCGCCTCATCAGCGGCTGTCAGCCAATCCCGACGCTCTGTTACGCCTCCTTGGCAGCCGCTAGCCAATCGCCGCGCTTCGCTAAGAAAGCAGACAGGCTCCGTCTCATTGTGACTGACGGGACAACCATTTCATTCAAAATATAGTGCAGTCATTGAAACAACGTTGTTTTCTCGATACGGTGAAAACCCCACGGTTACATCGCCACAGGTCTGTTCGTACGTAGCAGCGTGGTCATCTTTTTAACCGTGGTGGTCGGCTCTGTCCCTGTGTGCGGGGAGAAAGCCACATGGTGTGGAAAGACTTTACGTAACAATGAGCAGAGCGTTCTTGTTACATAAATCATAAACGTCGAAAGCGTCGACCGATGACCACAATCGACTGTTCATAACACGATCAGCCTTAATATTTCGATTCACACTTTCTAGCCATTTCTGTTGGGATATTTACCCACTAACCCAACAGTTTCGACTCTTGGTTCGTGGCTTGTGGTACGCATGTCTTTCAGAGAGCCTTCGTTAAAAAAAAAAAAAAAAGAGTGGGATGCTTTGGATCATCAAAGTCTGAGAATCCCCAGGCCACATGGGAGTGACGGAGTTCAGATTGAAAAATGAAGCAGCACAATATACAACTGTAACCTGCCTGTTGTGACCATTTAAATGTTCTTAAGTCTTATCTGTCCAATTGTACCCTCTGTCACCGTGGCTGGGGAAAGGAAGGCAGAGTAAAAGCAAAACATGTGCATGTGACTAACACTGATTTAGAGTTAAAATTCTAGCAGGTTTCTAAAAGAATGAAAAACAATTATGCAGTATTGTCTCTTGAAAAAAAAAAGAAACAGAAAGCACCAACCAAATCACCATCTCCTTGATAGTCAGCAAACAGCTTATACAAAACAATAAGGCAATACAGCCATGATGAACTTTTTGAGAAAGTACTGTGCATTTTATTGAATGTTACATCTCTCCATCATACATTTGAACAACCTTGAAATAGTATAAATAGATCTAGAGCATTGTAAAAGATGAAGATTTTCAGTCTGTTTTTTTTAAATTATTTACAGAAGACAACTTTTAGAAGCAAAGGGAGAGAAATGCAAGATTATTAGTTTCATCTTAATATCAAAGAACCCTTTTACTCAGTATTGCACATATATTTTAAATGTTACCAGAGTATAGTGACAGGAATCTAGGTAAATCTCATTTTATGAACACCACACCCAAACACACAACTTCGTATCAAAGAGCATAACCCTTCTGCACTAAATCCCATAAACCCTGACATACACCGAGCCTTACAGAGTATTATGCTGAACAGATCCTATTCTGTAAAATATGTGCTTGCTCAATAAAATATTTGTTCTAGTATTTTTACAGAAACTTTTTGCTACATCATATCTCTTTTGGTAAGAGCATAGCTTCTGCCCCTCACCCCTTTCTGAGTTTTCTGCATGTCTCAGTGGAACAAAGCAGAGATGCTAATGAGCTTGTTTTTTTGCAAGCAGGCCTTTGGACTACTGTATGGGAGTGGATTCACTGGTGTCCCATCTGAGGTAAACGTGCCTCCTGGGATTAACCCGTTTCTCGTTGTCTGTCTCTTGGAGCCTCCACTGAAGTGACTTTTTCTCTGTCCTGGAATGTAGAAAAAGTGGCAAATGTATAAAACAACCTTTAAGGGTAGCTCAACTTTATATAATGTGTAATGATATCAAACCTATTTTTAGAGGAAAAACAAAAGGTACATTGGTGTCACAGAAGAGATGATACAATTTTGACCACAGCCTCCTGTTTAACATTTAGACTATTGCTTTTTTTTCATATTTATGGATGATAATATAATCCACCAATTTGACTATGGTTTACTATGCCCGAAGGAGGCACATTAAAGAGTGCAGCTGAACACAAGTGCTTACTTGTGTTTACTTCTCAAAATTAAGCTTTACCAAAGCAGACCGCCACTTAAGCGAATGCTTTTAGTTGACAGTTTTGACTTTAAAAGGCCTAACCCATCAAACTATATGGGGATCATTATCACCCCCAAATCAATGGCTTTATAGTAACCCACCCCCCATGCCCCCCACAGTGCAGCTGTTTAGATCATGGATAACCCTATCCAGGAAATAGACCTAGGTGTGTCCCAGTGATGTGTGTGTGTATTGGAGAGAGGCCTTGTTAACATGTATGAGATGCGCTTTCTTCGCTAAGTATGTCACTGACATCTCTTGGCATTTTACACATCCAAGTTTTTCAGCAGGCTGGAAAAGCATCTCTTTTCAGTTTGTGACGGTTAGGTCACAGAACAGCTTCCTCTGTGTTCCTGCCCTCCTTCCCTCAGCACATTTCAGATGCCACACTGTGTTTGATCTGCGTTCCAGTCAGGCGCAGACCTACGGTTTTGTGCGAGGAAGGCTGACAGCAGGGTCTGGGCCTGAAAAACAATCTGCTGTCAATGGAGACAAAAACCCCCCAAATAAACAGAAAATGACATGATTTGATACAATTTAGTGCAATGTATTAAACTTTTCTTGAAAATGGGAGTGGTGTGGTCAGTGAAATCTATTGACTATCAGCTAACCTGTTTACACATACAAGAGACAAATATATTGCCTCCACTTTGCTTATTTCAGGACAACAACTTGTCAGATACACACCACCTTTTCCTGGCAGTCAGAAATCAAATCAAGTCAACGGTTGAGTCACACAAAAGGCCTTCAGGTGCTAACGATGCTGTCCACCCCAGTCAAATGGAAGGGGGCTTTGACAGCAACCAGGGAACAGGCTATTGACACCCCTAAGCCATTTTCCTCACTGAGAGTCATCCCCAGCAGGCAAACACAACAGGCAAACAAAGGCCCACCATCAACAGAAAGCTTTTGCCAAGATAGAGAAAGAATGGTGGTCATCGGGCTTTTCCAATTCAAAGCACCAGGCTGCATTTTTGAGTCACAGTGGGTGAGAAAGAGGCATTGCAGCAGTCAAAGCAATTGAGGGACATTGCAGTAGTTTACCATAAGTAATTAGGAAGAGGAAGTTTGTTTTTATTCACCATTACCTACTGTTTGTAAGAAACCAAATGAGAGTGGAAAATAGGAAATCAACTGTGGTTGGTCTAAGGCATGTTGGGCCTGTCTTTATAGTTGGATATGTACTTCTAGTGTGAAATCCTAAATTGAGTGTACATAAATATCATGAAAACTATAAGGCCTTGTCTTAGACCTCTTGGTTTTGGGAGGTGGCTTCAAATGAGAGATGATTCCGTAATTTTGTGTAATCTACACAGTGTCTCTCCCTAATGCAAAACCGGGCAAGGCAGGAATGTCAACTTTTAATGTGAATCCCCTTTCATTGTCTGGATACGTAACAATGTACTGTTACCTCAAATTGAGAGCTAACCACTGTTGCCCTCTAGAGATCAGAAGTTTCCGAGCAGAGGAGGAGTCAGCTATGTTGATAGAGGCCTATCTTTAGAGTAGTACACACTCTGTTCAGTGCTTTAAAGCCACTTTCTTGCTTCTGAACTTCACAGTTCCCAATGGCCTTGAATGCTCCAAAGCAATTACTCCGTATTGTTACAGTTCTGATCAAGCTTCTGGGCATATGTATGTCTGTTAAACCTGTAATACACATTGTGCTGTGGTGACAGTCCACTCAGTCTATTTTCCACTGTAAGCACAAGTACTAGTGAGCTCCCTGCTGATGACATTTAAATACATGAGATGAATTTGAAACAGTGAATTCATCTTTGGCTTATGCAGTCTTCCATGAAAAAAAAAAAAAAAAAAGTGAGCAGCATTTGATAAATGATGAAAACACAATGACTAATGTGTGTAATGCTTTAATTGAATATTTTTTCTCTGAATAAAAAAGTGCAGATACTTTGGATGATGGGAATAACAATAATGGTAGCAAAGGACTAAGATTGATTTTGTTGAGTGATGGAGGCAAAATAATTCATCAACGCTTCTGGAAACAAAATATAAAAATAACAGCAAGACATGTCCTAATGTGTCCCCCCACAAACAATAACACGATATCATCCTGCATACTCAGCCTGCTGCATTACCTCAGTAAAAGCCCTAGTTTCCTTTGAGATGTATGAGTTGAAAACTAAGTGAGGTTAATAAAAGTACTTATAGAAACCTCAAACAGACTGAAATATTCACACATCTGCAGTTACAGCACAAACATGAAGTCAATGGATCAGAGAGAAGCAAAAGAAACTAAAAATTATATTTTCCTACAAAATGAGATAATATTCAGTAATACTTGGCCACTGTCATTCTGACTGAAACTGAGATCCTCATGCTCGGTCACTGTTAATATTGGGATGTGCTTTCATTCAAAACCATTAAGAAACTAAACTTTATATTTTTTCATTAGTGTTTAAAATCTTTTGACATAAAAAAAACTTTTTGAAGAACATACAATTTAATTGCTAGGAACTACATAAATAACCCCTCAAACCTGACTTTCAATTTCATCATACCAAAAATATTTTTAATAACCTGATCTAAATGGATTTTTATACAAAACAAAAGATGAATAAAGTAAACAAATAAATACAAGGAAGACATACATAGGCTTGTAGAGTGTAAGTGCAGTGGATGTGGTGTGTGCAGTGTGTGTGATGGCCACAAGGCGGTGTTGTGCAAAGCTACAAGATGGCCAATGATCTGGGAAGAGAGGACAATGATGGGAGACAGAAGAGCATTAATGCTCGTCTTCTGTCCACTTAATAGATCTTATAGTCAAGATAGAGGAACGTTTAAAACAGTCGTCATATAGATTCTTTAGGATATAATGGTCATAATAACAATACCTTCATTAACAGTTTTATGATATCAAGAGTAGCAACAAGAAATGACAAAGTTCATCCACTGAGGTTTTCATTGGCAGCCTCAAATGACGAGTCTCCTGCTTCATAGTCTGTCAAGTCCATGAGTTCAATCTCTGATTTTCTGTTTCGTTTAGTAAGTGTTTGATGCCACCAGGACCAGCCTATAACTGTATGAATGTGTCAAAAATGCCCAAACTGACCCCCACCCCCATCTCTGGGAATTTGATCTCTCCTCCCCCCACCTCCATCTATCTTTACTCTGAGTAGCTCATTTGCATTGCAAAAGTTCTCCTCTACTTTTTTCCCAGGTATTTCAGTGACACTTATCTATCCTTTGATCCGACCCTACATCCTTCTTTGTCGCTGTCTCTCAGAGACGAGTCTGGGCCTCGGGGACGTAGATTTCGATGCTGTCTGCGCTCTCTGTGGCAGAGTTCTGGCGAAACGAGGCAGCCTTCTTAGCAGCCAGCAGACGCTTGCGAGCCTCCTGTCTCTGCTTCTCTACCGAGGCCGTAGAAGAGGTGGATGAAGAGTCTGCACTCTTCTCACGGCCCAGCGATGGCCGTCCCTTACCGGGCTTCTTTGAAGCTGGAGGGGCCACCTTCTCCTCGTCCTGTAGTTATTGGAGTGGTGCCACATGAAGACAGAAGAGGACAGAGGCAGAGAGTTTTGTGTGAAGGTAGGAGGTAGGACAAAAGACAGAAATAAGACAATGAGAGAAGGTAATAAGTAAACCGTCCTCAACAGGTTCTATTTGTTTAGGCAGGTTTTGCAGACAGGACTTTGACAAAGACATTATGCCAATGCTGATTGTTTTTGTTAAAGCTTTTGTAAAAGGTGATAAAAAGAAAACCAGACAGTATAGACAACTGGTAAAAATAGGCAAACACTGAGAAGAACAGTCATTTTAACGACAATTTTCAAAGACATGAAATGGTAACATGAAATGATGGGCACACTGGATCAAACTTAAAGCACAGTGAGAGGATCAAAAGACACAGTCAATGCGTTTGCACTGCAAAGTAACATAAAGCAAGAGCACTTAGCTACAGCATCTATAAACAAACACACACACACTTCTATCTTTGTGAGGACACTCAATGATATTATGCATTTCCTAGCCCCTTACCCTAACCATCAAAACTAAAAGCATAACCACAACCCTAACCCAAACCTAATTCTAACCTGAACCCTAAAACCAAGGTTTAACCCTCAAACAACCCTTTAAAGTCGTGAGGACTGGCCAAAATGTCCTCACTCCGTAAGGTCTATAACTCAAACTGGTCCTCACAAAGATAAAAGTACACACACACACACACACACACACACACACACACACACACACACACACACACACACACACACACACAAAACACCCAAATTTAGACAGAACAATAAAAAATAACCAACAAAAACACAGAAACACAAGCACAGACATTAAACAGAACAAGAGCAAAAGCAAGACTGCATTCTGTCACATGAGCCAGTGCATCTAAGCCGTGCTCCATTGCAACATACACATCAGTAAGTGACGCATGCATGCTCAAAGCAGGGCTTTACCCTTAAAAACACATGAACGACAGCCCTCTTTGAGATGAATATTTCCATGCATGCCTAAAGGGATCTATTTTGCCCCTTTGTGTTGGACAGGGAGGCCCTGTTAGAGTTCATCCCACGCGGGGGGGGGTTTAAAAGGGAGAAAAAAAAAAAAAAAGAGTGGGAGAAATGGTGGTGGTGGTGGGAGGAGAGAGGCCGGTTTCGGCGGCTTTCCTACCCCAGCCAGGGCACTGGGCAGCAGGGGTGGGAAGTACCTTCCGCTCAGGGGGCGACTGGGCAGCCGCAGATGGCACGGGCTGCCAGTCATTGGACTTGAGATGGTAGAGCTCATCGAACTTGAGGCTGATGTCCTCGATGGAGAGCTGCAGCAGGTCCCAGAAACCAGCCAAGTCCTGGGCTGTGGGTCGCGGATTGGCATTTACATTCTGACCAAAAGAGGGAGAGAGGGATGAAAATGAAAGAACAATGTATGACTGATGAGGAGTGAGGACGTAGTGCATGTTATAGTGTAGATCATATGGAATATATTAAAGCGTAAAAGGCATCAGAGGATAGGGAAAATGTTTATAAAATACTTTTCCCGAGACCACAACATAATTAATTTCACATATGCCATCATAGGGTGCAAACTAAATTCTTGTAATTGAAATTTAAATAGAAAAATACCGATGGGTGTTCCATCTGCTCTATTTTTGGGTCTGTGCAGGTTGTCCTTTTTGTCTGGCATTACACCCAGCTGTGAATCAATTAGTCAGAACCCATTACACCACTACATGTCTGTCTCACTTCATGTTGTGTCTTCCAGTATATGTACTGTCCGGATGTGAGGAGGACATTTAAAGCTCAGTAAATCTGGGCTATAATTTCTGACATATCAGCCGTAAAATGGCAGAGAAAACCCCCCAAAAACAAACAAAAAAAGAAAAGTATGCCTACTTTCAACGCATCCATAATAGTTAGCAGCAGAGATGGATTAGTTGGACGGTACAAAACAAATCTAAAAGTTAAATCACCCACTATAAAAAAAAACATTATTTGAGAAGATCTGGCAAATAAAAACTAGGCTAATCCTTAAAAATACTTTGTCCTAGATGTGTCGATAATGAGTCAGGGCAGCGGTCGGGGTATCTGGGTCAGTTGTTGTGGGTTCGCACTGTCCCCAGAACTTGTGTTTGCCTCAGCCTCCCTTTCATTTTGCTTGTCTTTAAACCGTCTAAGTGACAGAAATACTTCAAAGAAATACACATACACAAAGAAAATTAAAAGAAAGCAGAATGATGGTGGTTCTGGTGAAATATTAATGTCATGCCCTTCAGAAGTGTCTCTTTTGGCCAACATGGTTACTATTATTGGCTGTTAATTGTTAACTGTTAATTATGGTCTAGTATTACAAACTTACTTATCACACACAAATGCTGCTCTTTTCTCCTTCACCACTAGAGGGAGCCATGTCACAGCACAATTATTTTGTCAAGATGAAGGTCACACCAAAATAAAAAGGTTCACAATAATGTTTGTCAGTTTTCAGTAACATTACAAATATGGTGGATAATAAAACAGAAATGCTGTTTTATTACCAGTTGAATAAGTCAGTATACTGAGCCAGGGGAACCAGTTTGAGACACTTTTAACAAAATAACGACATAATCATTCAAGATCCACTGTCGAGCTAACTTTATTAGTAACAACACACATGACCCTCCGCTTGTTTACAAACAGCTGTCTCTGCAAAGCTTGCACAGTTTGCCAGATATATATTAATAAGTACATCCTGCTCTGACATCTTTTCTTCTGAAACAGCCACTGTTTGTAATGCTCCGGGCAGACTGACTTTTGTTTGTGCAGGCTCCACTCTGGTCGTCATATTTAAGCAGCTGCGCTCACTGCTGTGATCTGTGTCCAGACATTTCGGGCAAACCACATGTGTGTAATGTCTTATCATGCTAATTGACTGGTGAAGATCAGGGGACAGGAGAGCAATTATTGCTTAGGATTACTGACTGACTGAGTGGCTGTACAACTGAAGATGCTGTCAAAAATATTAATACGAAATTTTTAGTCATTGCAAAGCAGTAAAAGAAACTACTCACTGAAGCTGATAAGACACACAGTCAGTTGGGAGACAGGATATGGTACAGTTACGTCAATGAATATGAATTCATTTACTGTTGTCTAAATAGCACAGCGATAACAACAGCATTTAATTGTGGCTGAAGTAGACTGTTGATGTTGCCATGTGAGAGTGTTTTTGGGGTCCTCTTGTGATTTGTCCTATGGGTCTCAGCCTGATGGGTCTCAACAAAGTAACAGGCTTCAAGTCTGGATTGGACCACTTTGTCACATGAAACTTTGGGCTGGGGCTGGGTTCGGTTACTTTCAAATATAATCTATTTGGAAATTTCTCTCTTCCCACAATGAGGGCTTTTTAAGAACATTACGACCTTGTACAGTAGTAGGCACAATCTTTACATTAACTGCTCTGCCTGTGCTGAACTGGATTTAGATTTTTTGGAAAAGTCAAGTTCTGTCAAGCTGGAAAAGACTTTACCAGTCAGGTTCATCTGACTAATATTTGGAAAGTTGAAAAAAACATATCCACAGAGCAGACAGTTTATTTATTTGAGATTGTAGAGTGTTATAGTGTCATGCGCTGGTAATTGGCTGCAATTTTTATAATGCCATTTCTGGTAAAAACCCGTCACCTGAGAGGAATGGCTTACTGGCTTATCATAAGCTCCCTGTATTTTGTGTTGGTGGGCCACCATGCCCTATTCTGTGTAGGCCTAATATGTTGTGTATCAGAGCAGATTAGTCAGTTTTCATTTGTGTGAAAGCCTTTATGTGTAATGAGGAAAGAATATCCTTGGAGACCAAAATATAACATTAGGTTTAGTTCAGTTTTAAAAACGTGTGTGTGGGACCATGGATGCAAGTTTTACTTTCATGCCTGTGCAGACCTGTGGAGTGGAAGTGTCAAAGAAAAAGGCCATATACACACCAAGTTTTGTTCACACAGTCCCCGGAACTGCTGGAACTTCTGGGACATTAGGAGCTGGGCACTTCCTACTGCACTGCGAACCTTTCCCAGCACTGAAAAGAGAACACACACATGGGAAAAAAAAAAAAAAATCAACTCATAAATCTGTCACAATTATTACATGATTTTTTATTTCAGATGCATCCTGTTATGGATGGTACACAAAGCCAGCCTGTTCTTTAAGTTTGGAAGCATGGCAGTAAACACCAAGACCTGATATCAAAAGGTACAACAACCACAACTACACCAAGTGCTCTCTGGCTTATACATAACTGGTTTGATGCAAACCAGATGCTTAGTGCAGGTGTCTAGACATACAGCCGTGCCTTGCAATACACTTCAAACTGACTCCACAGGGTAGAGGATTACAGTGCAATGGACAATGTTATCCTCTTCAAAGGCATACAAGCTTATAAAGATACTTTAGCTTGCTGCCGTCAGTGTACACTATGCTAGTCTGTTGCTGTGTCAAAACTAGGACATACATCTGCCCTGACAAAACTGGGACTCCTATCTGATCACTGGATTGCAAAGTTATGGCAATGTGATTATAGTGTGGTGAGACCCAGCACTGGACCACAGATTTGCCTCAGATTTAAAGCCAACTACTTTACAGGTCACACACATGCACTTTCATTTTTGAAAAAATTATAAAGCATATAGATTTCCACTGGGCCATGTTCATACATTGATCCAGCACTTCTGATAAAAGAAGAGCATCCAAAGCCTTCCCACTGTTTCTTTATTTGTGTGGACAGTGTGTATTTGCGTGTGTTCACTGCTGTATGCCTTGTCAGGCTGATGTTGAAGCACTAATCTAATCTGGAGGTTTAATCAGTTCCAGAGTAGATTTGTGTAATTCTGGGGATTACAGGCTTGCTTGTGTGTGGTAACCCCAGGTATTACCGCCTCATCCCCTCCATGCTGTGTATGTCTGATAGAGTGATTGTAGGGCTTGAGCCAGAACACTATACACATTCGAGTTTGCAACCTTTTTTAGGAGAGTCTGCTCCCATTGCAACTCGCAAGCTCCTCCAGCCGGTTGTGGAAGATATTTAACAAAAAGACGAGTGGCGTTTGAGTGAGTACCCTGCTGGCCTTACCCTCCTCTGACAGCTGGTTGTCTTTGGTCTCCTGCTCCATCTGCTTACACCAGCCTTCCATGCGTCCTGTCTCTGCCTGCAGCAACTTCAGAAACCAGTGGCCATCTCTCCGACACAGTGTTCCCCCTCCTCTGCTCTGGGGTACGCTGCTGTTACTGCCATTCCCACTCTCCAGCCAGGGGTCTGGAGGTGGTAAAGACGAGGGGTCCAGCGCTGGGTCCAGACTTTCTGAGAACGAGGAAGAGCTACTTCGTGTGGTGGAGCGCTTGAGGATCTGCCTGGGCGGTGGAGGTGAAGTGGTGTCACCAGTAGTGTCTCCGTTATCTAAAGAGTCCTGTCCGGGAGGGGAGCTCATGGATTGGCTGGCACTATTGACCATGACTTTCTTATCAGTGGGTTTGGTATTATTAACATGGGAGATGACAGGGATGTCCTGTGTGTCTGAGTCGGTTTCTTGTTTTGAGGCCATACTACTGGAGCGACTAAGCCTGGAACACACAGGGCAAGACTCACTATTACAATATATTTCAATACAACAACGATTTTAGTCTTTGTCATTTTATGTGAATAACAGTGGACAAGGAAAACAAATGATTCAAGAATAATGTCTCCATTAATGGAAAGAAGCACTGCTTATTTTTGACACTGAGTCACTTTTGCTGGTCAATATATAAATAAAAAGGATTGATCAGAGGCTGGGCATTGTATATATGATGACAGAGCACTCGGACTGGCATCAAATGATCTCATATCACTGGAAGTCTAGCTTCTTATTTTCATATGGAAAATGGATGAACATTGAACATTATTTCCATTCCCTGTTATTAATCAAGAAATGCTTGCAAGTGGTGACTCAGTCAGATAATGAAATATCTCGGGAGGATAAGAACAGCAAAAGACTGGAGAGGCAAAGGATATGCCATATTATGGTAACTGTTGAACCAAACAGACACAGCTGAGGGATTGTCATATAGCACAAATATGTGTACAAATTAGGAAAGACAGTGTTCTGTAAGAAATGTACAAATAAAAAGAACTTTTGGTTATGTTGGTAAAATACCAATCAGGACTCAGAGCAGCAGCTGCTATGTACAAAATTCCAAATGCAGCGTGCAAAAGTTAGAAAATACAGGAGGAAGGCATAAGGCGTCCCAGAACTTCCTGGCATTCATAACATCATGAGCACAGAATGCCAACTACACTGCAAACAACACGAAATGGGTGTCAAATATACAGTTAGAAGAGACAAGTTTAAATTGTAAATGCTCACGCCAGGGATCTGCTTCAACATTACCAACACGACACACAAAGATGGTTTTCAGACAAAAAACGATGACATTCATATTGCTTTCACATCTAAATAGCTCCTGTAAAGGGAAAGAATAGTCAGAGCAGTGTGTGTGGCTAAAATATAAATTCCTCACGTTGTTACAAGGACAGGAAGAGGACTTACTGCCACCCGTCCTCCACCTGTACTCCGATTGATTGGAATTTGGCCAGTGGCGGGGTCTCCTCTCGTGGAACTTCCTGAATACAGTCAACCTTAGAAAAAATAAACAGTGATACGGGAAAAAAAAGAAAAAAAAAAAAAAAAAACATAATCAGTGACCTGGTCAAAAAATGAAAATGAACTCAGAAACAAAAATTGTAGCATGAGTGATCTCATAGATCCCTAATCAATGACTTTTATCTAGGATAAGTGCAGTTGTGCAAGGGATTCAATTTTTCCAAGTGATAAACCAAGTAATCAGAAAAAAAAAAAAAAACAACAGGAAAATCCAGAGAATATCCATATAATTTTGTGCTTGGTTTTCACTGAAATGTCACAATTAATGGTTACCCTGCCTGAGTTCTGTTAATGTGCAGGGTTAGGAAAATGGAGAAAGCGACTATTTCATTTCCACACATACACAAAAGAAAGTTATGGTTGAGGGGAACAAAAAAATGCATTTTCTGCCTTTTGCCCTACAGTATATAGCCAGCTGTAATGATAGAGGGAGGATCACCCTAATGAGACCTTTAGCTTGCAAGCATATTTTTGGACTTGAAGTGACACACTCAGACATGGCACTACACCAGAAGATATTTGTTGAAACTGATCTTTTTTCCTAGAATTAAAATCAATAGACAGAATGAACTACACTTCATAAAACAGTGCAACTATGGCACTACATTAACTGTGTTAGTATGCTTTCCTATGTAGTAAGAGCACTGACTCAACTGTACTAGCCCTGGATAGTACAATAGTCCCGGCGCCTACCTGTATGCCAATGGAGGACAGTTTCCTCCTGGGTACTGGGGCCACTAGGGGCTCCTCTGCCAATAGATTCCCTTTATTTAATCCTGATTTCAGGGATTCATGCTGGAATACTGAGTCACTTGTCTCAGTGGAAGCATTGGCGGTGGTGGGGGCAACTGGCTCTCTCGGGGTGGCAATAGGAGTGGGGATAATATGCGGTGGGCGGGGAATACCCCGGGCCAGGCTGTTGGCACGGGTGCTATCAAGGCTGTCAGAGGAGTTGCTGTGAGCGTGGCTAGACTGGCTGTTGACCTCTGACCTCCGGTCCTGCTGATCCAGGTAGTTGTCCTGGGCTGACTCTGTGCTGCTCTGTACTGTCACAGAGATGTAGGGCTTGGAAGTTGTACGGGGTGGCACTGGTGGAGGAGCAGTCTTCTTACAGGCAGTTATGCATGTAGAGACTGATGGAGAAATGAGGTAATGAGGGGAAAGAAGAAGAAAAACAGGTGAGAAAGAGAGAAATTAGGGAAAAAAGAATTACAAATGACAGTAGAAGAAATATTCCTTTTAGCAAATCTTTGAGGCCTAGTCACGTCCAGGCAGAATGAACTCAAAAAAAGACTGACCTTACTGCAGAAGATAGAGAATTTATCTAAGTAGTACTAAAAACAGCTTGAAGCATCTATATAATTGTAAGCATCATTGTAAGAAGTGACTTAATGTTTTCTCAGCAGGTCCTGAGCAGACCTCTTAATACTACAGCTACACCAATCAGCCACAACATTAGAGCCAGTTACCGGTTTTAATGTTGTGGCTGAATGGTGCAAATACACAAGGGCATTGTTGCATGAAAGCTGGAACACCAGTGAATCAGGGAAGCATCCCCTAAAGCAGAAAGACAAATCAGAGGAGCACTGACCAAACATACCATTCCACACAGCTGACTAAATGAAATCACACACACTGCACTTCAAAGCCTTGTTCATGAGCCAGGTGATAAAAATCAGTAAAGCTCTTAGCTGACCATCTTACTGTTATGACTGGTGGAGTCTTATGTCTTATATCTTACTCTTACAGTAGAGAAGCTGAAGTTGGACATTTACAGTTAGGTACATTTACAGTACTTACAGGTATTTTGAAAGTGACGATTTTTTGCCTCTGTACACCAGTGGATTTGAAATGAAGCCATCAAGATGTGATTGAAGTGTAGATTTTCAGCTTTAATTTAAGAGGTTAAACAAAAATATCCTATTAACTGTTTAAGTATTGCAGACATTTTTATATTTAATCCCTCATTTTCAGAGGCTCAAAAGTAATTGGACAAACCAATATAATTATTAATATAAGGGTTATTTTTAATACTTGGATGAAAATCATTTGCAGTCAATGGCTGCCTGAGGTCTGGAACCTGTGGACATCACTAAATGCTGAGTTTCCTCCCTTGAGATGCTTTGCCAGGCCTTTACTGTTGACGCCAGTTGCTGTTGCTGCTTGTTTGTGGATCTTTCTGCCCTCAGTTTTGTCTTCAGTAAGTAAGTACCACTGGCGGCCATACATGCCAATGACATGACACTGCCTCCACCATGTTTGACAGGTGATGTGGTTTCCTTTGGATCATGAAAGCCGTTCCTTTCCTTCTCCACACCCTTCTCTTCCCATGTTTCTGGTACAAGTTAATCTTGGTTTCATCTGCCCAAAGAATCTTGTTCCAGTACTGGGCAGGTTTTTTTAGAGGTTATCTGGCAAAGTCTAATCTGGACTTTCTGTTCTTGAGTGTTACCAGTGGTTTGCACCTTGTGGTAAATCCTACGTATTTACATTCATGAAGGCCTTTCTTGATTGTAGACTTTGACAATGATACGCCTACCTCCTTGAGAGTGTTCTTGACCTGGTTATATTTTATGAGGGGTTTTTTCTTCACTATGGAAAGAATTCTGGAATCATCCACTTTAGTTGTCTTCCGTGGTCTTTCAGGCCTGTTGATGTTACTGTGCTCACCAGTGCATCGCTTCTTTTTAAGAGTGTACCAAATTGTTGACTTGGCTACTCCTAAAGTTTCTGCTATCTGATAGGTCAGGTTTGTTTTGTTTTTTCAGCCTAATGATGTCCTCCTTCATTTGCATCAACATTTTTTGGACCGCACGTTGAGAGTTCCCATGAACGGCTACCAAATGTAAATTCAACACTGGGAATCAACTACAGACTTTTTATCTGCTTAATTTGTAATGAAATAAGGGAACAGGCCACATCTGGTTGTGAAACTGTTTGTCACTCAATTGTCCAATTACTTTTGAGCCTCTAAAAATGGACAATGTATAAAAATGGCTGTAACTGCTTAAAGGTTAATGGGATATTTTTGTTAAAGCCCTTGAATTAAAGCTAGAAGTCTACACTTCAATCACATCTGGATGGTTTTGTTTCAAATTCATCACGGTGGTGTGAGGAGGATAAATTGCGAAATTGTGTCACTGTCCAAATACTTATGTACCTAACTGTATCTGCATCACTCCCTAATGTCCCTTGGACACGTTATCACATACACAGGGTTAAAAATCTAAAGCTGAGCTTCTTATAGTGGGATCTTTAATGTGGGCTTAAATGAAATTCACAGCATGTGTCCACCACACAACATAAAAAGCAGATTTTATTGCACAAAAAAGACTCAGTCAAAAATCCACGCCCATGGCTCTGCCTTCTGCCTGTCCGACTGCCAGTACGGCCACTCATTCACTTATGTTATCCATCAATCAAATCAACGGTCTGTGATGAGGTCAATGGAAGCTGTCCCTTACAGACTGAACTGTATCAGTGAGAACAGAAATAAATGGCCTGTTTGTGAAGAGGAATTAACCCATGACATAAACAGTGTATCAGAAGAGATCAAGTTGCTACACATAAAATCGTACACAGTAGTGCCAGTGTGTGTAGTTAAAACATGACTCACACATTGTATAGATTGCATTCACACAAAATGCAAATTAAAAAAAGCCAAAGATAACAGAGTTCCCATGCACGTAGATCATATAAAGAGTCAAAAGGTGCTTCGGTTGCCTATACGAAAATTCAAAGAGTCTCTAATGAGACCATAGAAATCTCATGCTACATATTGTACACACATATTGTAAAGGCAGAGTGTTATGCCGGACTGCTAAAACCTATAATCTAAACAGGGAATTTTACTGTATAATTATGAACCATGTTGCTGCTATATAATCTCTCAAACAGATACTTTATTTGACACCACACTGGAAAAAAAGGGGAAAGCTAATGAAATCTGTACAAGACCATAAAGGAGTTAGTACAAGAGAGGACAATAAAGTTTGTTTAAATAAAAGTAGTTCTGACAGCACAAGCTGCTTCCCTCGCCTGATATGGAGCAAGCTAGTTTCAGTACAAATGGCAAAGTATGTTAAGAATATGGATTTTCTACTTAAAGAACTGTTATTAAAATAGATTTAATACTTATGAATTTGTTGCCTTTGACATTTTTGCTTAAAAAAACTGCAGTTTAAGCTGCAGGCCACAGTTATTGCCTACATAGCCTAATATTAACATGAGCTATGATTCTACCAGATGAAACTGTGGCGGAAACCACTTCTAGAGACTAATGTCAGTGCAGTCCCATCAAATGCTGGAAATTAACGTTAAATATATGCTTCTCCAATGACACTAGATGGTGTGTGGCTTAGGTTTGTCACTTACATTCAGAACCATAATCTGTCTACAAGTGACAAATGTGTGGATGGACAGATCCATTTAAATGTGGTGTTGAAACAGTCTATTGGTTATTTTATCGATTCTGGTAAGCAGGCCAATACCTTTCTGTAAAGCTCATCCACTGTATACTAGAAACCTTTGCACACAAAGTGTACAAGCCTGCACAGACACAATACATAATCACCAGATTTGAGGTATTAACGTATTAAGTCAAACTCTCATAAATGATAAAGGTATTGTGATAAATTTTCTCAGAATTTTCTGAGGCGACATTGTAAGGATTTGAATTTGAGATGAGAGGAAACTACCTGACTGCATTGGATGACCTGTGAGGCACTGCATGCATCGAAAAATGTTTATACATTGTGTTGCTTCTCTGAATGTTGTGGTCAGAAAATTCAACAAGTCATCAAGGATTTAAAAAAATTCTTGTAGCAAACATGTGAGCTGCTGAGAAAACTCTAAACAAAGGGCTTGTTGTTCATTGTAATCCACTTATCATCTTCAGCTCTTATGTGTGAACAACCTCCCCTAACACCAAACTCACATGACCTCACACATATCTTTCTGGTGGATTAAACTTTTGAAATGTGAGTTGAGTTGTCAAACTGCTGTCAGTCAGCCTCTTCAGAGAATTGTTCCAGCCTGAACTACTGTACTACCACAACTTGCTCCAAGGCCTTCCTTGTCATCCTGTCAGATCTTCTTAAAGAGTAACTAAGTACTTCTCCTAAACTCCCCACCTGACTTTTTCCAGAAACTCAGATGTGTAAAGTGCTGGCCCAAGTCCCAGCTGTCAAACTTATCACCAACCTGCCCTGATGCACTCAGGATCACATTCCAATGCAGCCAAAACATAGACGTCATACGTAAACAGCAGGGATGACACCCAAACCACACCCAAACTAGCTCATCTCCAGACCTTGGCTATGTCATCATATCCTAGACATTAATATTACAAAGAGGAAACTGGGCACACCAACACACAAACCCTTGGACACCAAGCCCTAATTTTAAATACTAAGCTGACAATACAAACATTGCTCGAAAAGTTTGAGGATGCATGCCAGTGCCTTAGCACAGGCATTCCCAGGCAAAGTGTGATGCTTTGATAGTTGTAACACACCCTCAGCTCCACATTCTTCAAGTCTTCTGGTCCAAAAAAAAAAAAAAAAACTGTCCCTGACCTCCATTAGATAGTCAATAGATGTGTCAACCATAGCATCTCAGTGATATCCACAGTTGTCAACATTCAGAACAGCTCTTGTCCAGTCTTGGCATCTTGCAAGACAGAAATCCAGTCTAACAGAGTTATTAACCCTGCAGTTTAGCATCCATTACTACTATACAGCACGGGCCAATAGTCATGGATTATCCACCATCCTCTGACCACAATCTTTGCCTTAGGAAAACCTCCTGAGACAGCTTTTCACTGTCCACGTTCCCACTCATGACAGAAATAGATGCTGGGCAGAATAGGGCCGTCACTATTGTGGCAGCTATGTGATGCACTGGCACCACTCCTCTATTTCACTATGCAGGATAACTGTAACTGTGAGACTGCGTGAGACTGTGTGTGTGTGCGCACACGACTGCGTTTGGACACTCGTCCTGCAGTGCTCCAAGTGTCACATTATGCTATCGTCATTCTGAACAGAATTCCCCTTTACGTCTCAATACCACTGAATCTGCTTAATCCACAAAAAACAAGCCCACAAATCATAACTGACATCTGCCTCTGAGATTAGGGAGGAGATAAAGTAGGAGAGCTGGACACAATAAATCCGCTGGGCCAATATTATTAGCGGATTTTAGCTTACCACAAATTTCTCAATACTGCTGAATATGGTGGCAAATAAATAACAACAAACTACAGCACAGAAAGGCCAAAGATAATATATATTTGAGTTAATCTGGACACAGTGTGGTCATTACATAGTTTCTCCACCAGACAGCACTTACAAGTTTTTATTTTTTTATTTTTTATAAAAGCTATTCTGATGGGATCTCTAGGTATCTGTAGGCATGGCAGTGCCTGTCTGTTGGTCGTTCTGTTGTTGGTCTGTTGGTCCACATCAGAGATCCGAATATTACACACAATAGTAATTTCAAATGTCATATACTAATACAGCCTAAGAGTCTTCATTTTTAGAGTTTCACTCATTCTACACAGTTTGAAACTAGTTTCTGTGGACACTGCCATACTGAGTAACGTCAGAGAATCTGCTTCTCGGTGAAGTCGAGGTACATGAAATTGGCACAAATTTCCCAGTCAGAGCTTTTACTTCCAGAGATGTTCCATGATACTTTAAGTAGGAGGTCGGAAATTTTCAAGTTGTGAGTTGTCTAGAACGCAGCATAAATACTTGAAAAACCCCCACAACATCAGCCTCAGTTGTAGTTTGTGTTAAGAGCTAATTAGCAAATGTTAGCATGCTAACATCCTAAACTAAGATGGCAAACTTTTACAGTTTTTAAACTTTAATGGTCCTTTTCCTGTCATTCTGAGCATTTTAATTGTGAGCATGTTAGCATGCTGAAGTTAGCATTTAGCTCAAAGCAAAATGCTAACACGAGTACAGCCTCACAGAGCTGCTAGCATGGCTGTAGACACTCAGTCTTGTTCAGTTGTAAAAATACCCTGCAAGTACATATCCTGATCACAAATCACCAAATGTAAGGGATCATTTACAAACATGTTTGCATATGTTAATAATAAAAATGAATATCAGCCGTTATATCATTATCAGATACTTTATGTTACAGCATATGAGGATACAGTAATTCTACTAGAGACAACTTAACAATGTAGTGCACAGGACAACCAGACACTGTAAGTGATCAGACAAGTTTTAACCACATTGTCTACTATTCATACTTTACCATGCCTGTGCCTACTGGTATTGTCACTTCCCTGATGTCAGCAGTGAAACTGGTGAGTAACTAGTGATAGAATAACGACCAAAACTAAAAAAATGAAGGTTGTAAAAACATAATTTAATGGTGTAGTAAATAGATTCTAGCATAAACAAACAGAATCTAGCTGAATTGTGATAAATGCCTCTTAAAAGCAGAAATCCACCCATGGCGGAAACTTCCCATAGAAAGATGGATCATAAGTGGCACGTGCTCTAATTCAGATGGATTCCTGTATTTGCTTACTTTACATAACTCAGCCACACAAACATACACAGCTGTGCAAGCATAAAATACATCCTTTAATGTGTACACGTTACTGACAATAGTACCAATCCTGACAAAGCCTTCTCTAAACTTCGACCAGCTCAACGGGTACAGAAATGGACATGAAGCCAAGAACTGTTGCTTCTTAAATAAGCTGAATCTGTGTACAAGAGCCATTGGTTGTTCTACAGAAGGAAAATTAACGACAAACAACCAGATGCTTTGTGCCAAAATGTTGGAAGTGGAATCTGGAGTGGGCACTGAGCACTGCTGTTTCCATGCCATCTGGACAGTGGTGTTGTTGTCCACTGCAAGGCCTGGTTCAAGATGTGATTTTCAAGGCTGGAAAACAATTAGCTGCGAGAAACTACATCAGCTGAAAATACTTTCCAAAAACCCAATGACTGCTCTCCACTCACCAGTGTAAAATGTGAAGTTTTTCACCACTTTTTAAGAAAAAGTGAAAGAAAAAACAAGACAATAGGAAACTCTGGTCAACTTTAATGTGCTAGAACCCACACAGTGGTCTCCTCCATGTTAATAGCATTTTACTGTTTGCCTTGGGGAGACTGTGGAGAGATGATTAACCAACCACAGTTCCCACAATGACATCACTGCTGGTAGCACAAATCTTTTCTTCCCCTAAACCCAAGATCAACTTTAATAAATATTTTGACTCATTATTATAGAATTTCTATGTTAGAAAATTCTTCTTTATTGACAGGAATGTTGTGTAGCTGCCAACTGAGAAAACACAATGTCTTTTTTCTTTTTTTACCTAAAGTCAGAACAACCAAATTGAATTAAAAAAGACACTGAAAAGATATTAATGCAATTTACAGGCATGTTTAATAAGGTCCTCTGCATGGCATCATATTAGCCATAATTCAGTAAGTAGCATTGGGTCACAATTGTTTATTTTAGTGAAATGAAATGGGTACATTATAAATTTAATAATATCACTGTAGAACCCTAGCTCAATCTGCATCCCATCTTGATTGTTTAATCCATTGCGGAGGCACAAACTGAGGATAAGTGCAGTGGTTTGTGTGTGTCAGTGTGGTCGAACAGTCTCAACTGTGGGGCAGATAAAACAATGAAGATGACAGCTTACATCCTGCCTGACAAGTGTCATAAAGCCTGCTGAACTATTTGACCAGTAACGATTTAAGTTTTAAGCTCATTTACTGAAGTGGTGCTGTGCTGTAGTCAGTTGGAGCTGGACAAGAAGGAGAAACAATGAAAGACAAAAGGTGGATTGTGATGCTCTATTTAACAGTTTTGTATTGCTTGCCAAGTTGTCCGCTGCCTGCCTGCTGTATTGTTTAATCCAATAAAGGACACGAGACACAGACAACCTTGCCTCAAACTAATCACCACTCCCTTGTCCCCAAAACCAGTATCTCAATGAATTATAACATTAAATGTGCTCAGCAACAGTGCTGCTACAAAACTGCACAGCCTTTTTATTAAATGTGACCTCAAAATGGGATTTAATCCATGTTGCATTAGACAGTCCACCATGTGGAAAAAGTGGGGCAGCCCTCATATAATCCCCCGTGAAGGCCAATTTTCCATTTCAGCAACCAAAAAGAAGCAGCTTTTATGAAGACATTCAAATACATTTAACTGTGGGCAGCTAAATGGCCATCCAGACAAGTAGATATAACTTGTTCTCATATAGTTTAACAGCACCCCCCCTCCTCCTTTGATTCTGACTCCCAAGGTGGATCATCACAGCACACATTGCCTGAACATGTCTTTTCTGATGACAGGGCACTTTGTACAGAACACTTGGTAAGTATTGCTCAATAATGAATATAGTCAGGAGTTGATCAAACAGCATCGCTGAGAGCATGACAGACCAAGAAACATTTCAGTTGTGGAGGCAGTTGTTGGTCAGGGACCAGAGAGCAGAGAGACCATCGGATCTAAGAACTTGGAGACACCAAACCAATGATCTAAATCTGCTTGCATCTCACTCATCATTTACCACGTCTTTCCTTAATTAAACATGTCAGTCACATGAGCCAATTCCGCTAAAATTCAGCTACATTAGAGCAACAAATGTGCATATTCAATTGTTAATTCAGCGCCGAGAGTTAATGTTTACGACGAGACAGCCACAGAGGCAGACGAATGAGTGAGAGGCTGAAGTCAAAGAGTATTTTTTTGTGCAGCTAAACGTTTCTGAAAGTAATGGTCAATAGCACCTGTACAAGTTTAATATTATGTTAAATTCATTGTCAACAAAGAGTGAACGAAGAGACAAACTGAGAGTAAAGTAGCTAATGTTAAGGTACGACGAAGTTGCGGTGGCCAACGGTTAAACAGCGTCCGGGCACCAAACAAACAAGCTAGGCCACTAACGTTAATAACGAAAAACAAATTCTGCTCAATTACCATTGATGACTAATATGCAGCAACAACAACAACAACAACAAACGTCCGGTTTTCTCAAAATAAACGGTTGAGATACTTACCGTGCTATCGGGCGCAGAAAAAAAAACCAAAACAAAAAAATCAGAAAAGCCGCGACTTGAGTTAAGACTTAAAGTGCTTCCAGTGCAGCCGCTCACCGCCTCTGTCAAAGCTGCGGAGAACAGACGCAACGTTTCGTTGCCTTTTGTTTGGCGTGTTTCTCTGGGTCCGAGGGAGGCGTGGTGGCACGTCTGCTGCTGGTGCCTTCAACAGCGCCACGGACAATCCATCTCCACAGTCAGGTGACCGTAAATGGGATTTTGGTGCACATTAAGGTGCTTTTGACGGGCAATGTAACAACAGCATGGAGAGACGGTACTATCCTAGAGACACGGTTATACTGGGTGGTGCAAAAAAAGCTCGATGCTGGTATAAAAACGCAACCTGAAAAACAATTGATTATCTCTTGAATACACAACACACGGCATGGAACTACCAAAATGCACTATTATACTGCAAAGCCAAAAGTAAAAGCAAAGAAACAATTCAGAGAAATGAAATATGATGCAGACTTAGGATTTCGAAAAAAGGTAAAAGCTATAGGCTTATTGCTCCCATCAGCTTCCTGTGCCATATGCACAGAAGCACCTGTCTTAATTTCCTAAAAAAACAAAATCAGCCATTACCAGCCGTCAAAATATGTCAATTGATTGGAACACACGGAAGAAAAAAAAAAATCAGATTTTTAACATTCAGCAATACCTGACAGGATTTGAAAAATTCTACCAGCTTGAATGCGGCGTATGCGCTATGGTGGATGTAGAAGACTGGGGCGACGAGCGCCACTATGTGGGTGCTTAGTAATAACCCAAGAAGATGCAAATAAATCCACGCTCTATTTCTGAACTCTGGTGCTGCACTCGGCGCAAAGCTTATTTGCCTAATGTGTGTCATCGCACACTACCACAGTTCCTCTGCTATTTCAAATTCCACACGGAGGTGGCAAGCCAATTGCCCAGTGCATGCTTGTGCTGCTGTGACCTGTAGTCACGTTTGTCTCATAAATGGCTGCCCAACAACTGAAAGGACAGAGGTTTGTTTAGTGAAACTGCAGCTGTGTGCGCATCACTGGCCAATAGGCACTTTTTGGTCATTGTTATTTGGGTATTGATAGTGATTTTTTTCTTTTCTTTTGTAGTTCATGATGTGGTAAATTGATAAACATCTTTTTTAGGAGAGAGTAGCTGGTTTTTTTAAATTGTTACCTGTGTGTGAGGGTAGGATGCATGGTCTGTCTGTCCCAAAACGCTGTTGAAAAATTGCAAGTTGTTTCTCCTTTGGGGCTTTGTCCAAGCCTGTGGCTATCAGGTAAGAGCCAAACTGTTCTTTCCATGTCTTCCATTGGGTAGAGAGGTTGTCTAGCATGGGCAAAAGAGGCTGCATTTGAGCTAAAAATGCTAGTGTGTGATTGTTGGGCTACAACTAGTATCCGACCCAGGGCCAAGGCTATGAAGAGCATTCAAAGTAATGTTATGGAAAACACAAATCAAAGCAAGAATTTGGCCCATGTGTCTGAGTCACTCTGGAAAAGGACTCAACCTTGCAAAAATAATCAAGATTTAATAACCAAATGAAAAACCAAAACAGATATGTCATGCATATATATTGCTTATATTATAAAGAAAGCGTTCAGATGATATCAGTTTGGCAAAACATAACAATGAATCATGTTAGAACTCTTCTATTTTCCCTCGTTATATGGTTTATGAGATCAGATAAATTCATTTGCAGCAGAGGTATCATCTGTTTTTTACCCAGTGACTCACCAGTGCTGGTGCTGTAGGTGCGAACAGTGGTATCAGTCGGAGGTGGCGAGCAGCCTGAGTCTATGGACGCTGTGTCGTCATCTTGGGAACAGCCAGCCTGGATGGCTCTCAGGTAGCTGTGGCTGCGGGATCGGAAACATGTTGGCATGGGCAAGTCTGGAGGCTCTGGGTTGTCCTGAGAATGGGAACGGGAATCTCTGAATGTGAAATCGGAGCTGTGGTCCTCATAATGATGACTCATTTCCAGGTCCCGCAGCTGGAGAGAGGGAAAGGACAAGATTGGCAAAGACATAGCAGTAGCAAGGAGAACAGTGCTGTATGAGTGGTATGGTTCATCTTGACCAAAGTAGCTGTTCCCAGCATTGGAGGCGACCACAAACTGACCAGCTGAGTGTGTCTGGAAAGGACGCTCTCAACCTATGAGACAGATTTGATGGAATACAATTAAAATGGCACCAAAAGTGTGAAGTAGTGGAACGCACAGAACTGTGCAACCCAAGTGAAACCAGCTCCTATAATTCCCCTCAAGCTGGGTCTCTGGATGGGATGTCATTTCATCTGTAAAATGCATTTTCATTTTTTGACATTTCTTCCACAGCCTACTCTATACGAGCTGTCAGCTTACAGAAAAGAAATGAAAAGAAATGCCAAGGCACGAGACATTAATTTGAAAAGTTTTTAGTACATTTTACACAGCAACTGCATGCTCATAAAAAGTGAGCCATTCCCAAGCCTTCTTTTGAAGAGCAAGATCCAGCCTTGCAGATGAGGGGTTTCACGTCCTGCTGGTTAGCAGACACAGCCTGAGAGAGTCAAAAATTTGTTCGTAGCAAAGGTGTTTTGATGTTTTAGTGACTGGTAACAAAAAGGATATAAGGGGTAGGTGCAAAAGAGGCAGCAAAAAGAAAATGAAGCAGAACATAAATAAATTTATATACTGGACAAATTTGTGAAAAAAAAATGTAGTGACCTATCAGAAATTGGGGAAAAATCCAGTACTAATAGCCCGCACTGTTTATGCCCATTTGACTAGTTCATTGAAAAAGATCAGAGCCACTTTGCACATTCGTTCATCATCTCGGTGACCTTGTCAGTGGTAGGCTAATAGCTCTTATTTAAGTAGATAATTTAGACCTAAAACTACCAATGTCTTTCATTTGGCTTCTAGGCTCATAACATTAATATGAGATACAGTTGGGATTCTTTGTTCATTGGAAGCTCATTTTATTACTGGCACTGAAGCTGTTTCTGTGAAAATGCAAATTATACGATGGAAATGAGTGCAGTGCAAGGCAGACAAAGGGGTCTTTGAAAATGACTGGTGATTTGAAAGAAGGAAGTTTGCTTGGAGCTAAGTGATGTAAATTATGAGCAAGTACAAATGTACTCAAAACATCATTAGAAAAATATCTGCTAAGCTAATGAGAGAAAACGAGACTCAAACAAACAGAGAGAAACAGGAATTCATTATTTGGCCTCTGATGGATCATAAACACATTTAATGCGATCCCTTGTTTGTTCTTTCCAGACGGGCACTTACCTGTCCCATGCAGCTACGTCTGCCCAATGTGCTGCAGGCCTGGCTGAAGTCATCATCTTCCCAGCGTGGCAAAGACAAGCCTGTACCCTCAATGCAGTCAAGGTTGTCCAGGCTGCGGTTATTGGAGAGCTCTCTGAGAGATGGAAGACAGCTGGAAAGGGATTAGGATGAGAGGAAAAACAAGATAAAGGAGATGTGTTAAGGATATGAAACAGAAGAAGAAAAATTAAATCAATGTCAGGAGTGCATCATGACACATTCAGGGAAACAGTTCGTGTTTATATGTGATGACGGAGGCAGAAAGAAAACATGGATTGGGGGAGAAAATGAATGATCAGCAAAACCAGGAATTGAAAGAGAGATAAAAGGAAGATAAGGTTGTTATTTAAGTCATCCCTTTCATTTCCACTTTCATTTATGAGTCATAATGAATCCAAATCTAGTCTGAATGACAAATTAATCTAATTCTAGAATCAATCATTGTGGCATCTGAGCATGCAAAGCCAGTGATGTCAGGCGATGCGGTACACAGCTCTCTGTGCTATCATGGTGCCAAAGCCAAAGAACAGGTGTAGGTTTAATCAAACGGTAGCTCTAAAGTCATGTTTTTACATATTCTTTGTTGGCACACAGTGATTGTAACATGACAGTAAACTGCCATGCCATGGTCTATGCACAAAGATGTCCCCTCATTCCCCCATTTGAATAGAGTCAGACTCAGCTACTTTCCACCTAAAAGCACTGGGCAGATGGTATTTACGAGCCTAAGGGAGATTGCAGTTGTCAGCAGCAGGGCATGAATTTGGCATTTTGAGATACCACTGACTTAATATACATCTGAGGGGGGCAGTGCAAAGCGAATGATGATAGATCATCCAATCAGACATAAGTGTTTTGCACAACACCCCTGAGACGTAGTTTACAGACCTATCACTGACCTGCTCATTGACCTGCCCAGCTGGTGCAGAGAGGACACACTGTGGAGTGGAGACCACAGGGCATCCAGCTCCCCCTGCAACAAGGTGTAATCCAGGGTTCTGCTGCTCACGCCAATCAGGGTGGAGCAGACCGGAAGAGATTGGGGTTGGATGGTGAGGGATTGGCAGGGGGAGTAGGGTTAGTCATTCAAGCACGCTTTAGGGAAGAATAAATCCTCAAATTTCTAAATACAGACTTTAAAGGGATTTGAAATCTTTTATTTATGTGGAGGTGTGTATAGCAGATAGGCGTGTAGCTGTGTTTCCCAATATGATGCCCTCTTGTTTTGGTTGAATGAAGTTAAAGAGTCTGCATATAGTTCGGCACTGACATTTTGACACTGCAACCTTCAAACTTGAGAACAATCCTGACAACAAAAGCTAGAGATGATTATTAAAAGGTATTGTCAAAAATGTTTTCTTGAGGTTTTAAATCTCTGGAACTACCTTAGCGAATGTCAAAGGTTGATTATAATATATTTGTCTGCTGATTGAAAGTTCAGATCATAGTCAAATTAACTTGTAATGACTGTACTGTATCTACTGAAAGTAATGGACAGAGTATGTCAAAACATAATCTATGGAACAAGACAAAAAAAATATCTTGAATCATTAAGCTTTTGTACGTGTCTGGAGCCAACCCATGCATATTTCAAATAGAAACTTAGAAACATAGAAACAATTTTCTCTCAGACAGCAGATGTAACTGCTGCCAAAACTTTTTTATCACTTTAGAACACTGTGAATGTCCCTCTGCAAATGTGCCAAAAACTTTGAGTTATGAAATTTGAGTATATATTACAAAACATGACAGATCTGTCTGACTTAAATATGCTTAACCACACATTAGATACAAATGAAAGACCGTGAATGTATTTTCGGTCATTTTATGAACAGACGCAGTCAACTCAGCCATGGCATATCCTACTGCGCCTGCATCATATATTGTGAAATATGTCTGCTTCAGAAAGCATGTAATTTAAAGACAAGTGAGGCACAATGCCAGTCAGCCACAGAGATGAAGCTGATTTGTGGTGATAGACTGGCTGAGTGCAAACAAAACTCAGTGACATATTGTGTCAACTTCACTAATGATGTCTATAACCTCTTAATCAGACTGAAACTTTGTGGGGCCAACAATACGAAGGTAAATCACAGCCGAGGTATAGTGATCAGGCTGGCATGTGGAGGACAACAGGGAGTCTGACACCACTTAATTCTATGCATGAGTAAGCGCAGCTTGGACTGTGTGTGTGCATGTTGTGAGCATTTGTATTTTTCTGCACACTGGCGTGATGAAGCTGGGCATGGTGGTTTCCTTCCTGCACACTCCCAGAAAAGAGTGGTTTATTTATTTTCTTTTGGCTGTTGATAGGTCATACCAATCAGTATTTATAACTGTGTGTTCATATGAGTGTCAGCGTTCACTTAAGGTCAACACTTTTTGAGCTCAAATTTTAAAGGCCCAATCAGTAACTTTTAATCCAAGTATATTTGCATATAGAATATAACTGAGCATTTAAGTTGTAAGTTTAAAAATAAACGTATTTCTCAATTAATCACGATCGTTCTATAGTTGTTTTAACAAACCTTACTGATGTAAATTAACTTTTAACAGCAGCAGAAAACATGAATTACTCAGATTCTTAATCATCTGATGTTGAAGTCTTTTTATTAAAGACCTTTCCATCATTTTGTGACTGATAGCAGGTCACAATCCTGTGTTTTGAATTGTAAGCATCGGGTTTCTATGGTTACCATTTGGATAACAGATTGTACCTTTAACATGGGTTTGTCTCCCTTGCTGTTGAGCGCTAATGTGTACTGCATAATATAGCATAGTTCTGTGTCTCAGGTTATACTCTTACTTGCGTTGGGGTAGCTGGTCGCTCAGAGACTGCTGCGTGGCCCTGAGGTAGCTCTGGCGGCGAGCAGCAGTTTTTGGAGAGGGTTTGGGGCTTCCCTCCGAGTCATCGCTGTCTTCCATGTCTCCCATGGCCTTCACATAGCTACCACTGCGCATCCGCCGACATGGGATTTCATTGGCACCCCCGCTGCGGCCTAACGTGCTACTCCAATCCCCCTATAGGCAGCATTACGTGGATAAAATCAGTTTTTAGTTTTTTTACAATCTATGTCAACCCTGTATCACTGTATTAGTGCTCTTCATACTAAGGATACTTTGAATTTTGTATTAACTTACACATAGGAATAAGCATTTATGAATCTGTAAATATAAGTACTCTGTAAATGTAATGTTTATCAAACCCTATATTCACTTCAGGCTTACTAACCCTTCGTCCAACCTGCAGGTAGTTGCAGGTTAGTTCCTGTTGGCAGGATTTGGACTTGAGCATGGACCTGTCCAGAGTAGCTGAGCCCTTCTGGATCACCTGTCTTGGCTGGCCCATGGTCAATGTGGACCAGGACCCTCCTTTCATATAGTCAGTATCATTCATTACTATACTTCCTGTTCCACCTAGACCACCACCTCCTCCAACCCCAGGCCCAGGGAGTGCCTGATACTTCATGTCATTGCTGCTTTTGGAGGAGCTGATAGTGTTGTAGCCACTGTGGAAGTATCTGTTCTGGCCCCCCTGGCTCTCGTGGCCAGTTGGACGCCCTAGAGTCATCATGGCCATGGTGTTATGGTAGCTGCTCAGATCGCTGCTGTCCAAATCGTCTGAGCTCCAGTAACCAGACATGTTGGAGCGTGGCCGTCTCTTGGCAGTCGCCTCTGATTTTGTACCCCGATCTTTACTTTTGGATCTGCGATTCTGCTTCCCTCCATCCTCTGTGCCAGACGAGCCTCCACCACTGCCAGTAGAGCGTCCATTGACATTTCCTTTCATGTTGTGGCTTTCCAGTGACTGGGACTTTGCAAAGAGCTTCTGTACTGAGTGCAGCATATAACGAATGCGACCAGGACTGTCTGTGCGCTGCTTGGCGGCAGCAACAGCAGAAGTTCGATGGAACTGCAATGTGCTGAATCCATCACGGCCTCCAGGTAGCTGCTTGTCAAACTCCAGCAGACTGGGTGGCGCTTGGTTCTTGGTCATATGATGTGATATAGTTGCTGAGCCACTCGTAATCATAGGTGTTCGTCCGCTCAACCCTGCCATGCCCATGCCCGTTCCCATGCCCATAGACATGGATGTCCCCATGGTCCCTGTACTTATCCCCCCGATACTGTCCCCAGGTGGGGAGAAGTCAGACTGGTCGTAAGAGTTGTAGTGAATCCTGGGGAAGGTGCTGCTGTTGGACAGCTGGTTGTTGAGGGGCAGCATGCAGTCTGGTGGAAAGGAGCCTGGGTTTGCTGAAGGGTAGAGATGGGGTTCCATGGTGCCATAGTGGTCCATTGTGGGGCTCAGCAGGTAAGGGCTGCGTGGCAGGGTGCTGGTCTTCTGAGGGTAGAGGGCCTCTGGATGGCCTGAGGAAGGATCACAGGATTCAGACAGGTGTCTGTTGCGGTTGGTCCCCAACCCTTTCATAATGGCAAGGAGGCCCAACCCTCTAGAAGACCCCCAGGCCAAGGAGAGTTGACTGAAGACCTCGAAGGTGACTCCTAGAAAACAGAGACAAACAGGAAAGAAAAATACAACACAAAAAAGACGAGGGAAGGGGTTTAGAATTTGATAATGTAGTACAAAATACCCAAACACAAACATTCAAGTTAAACAGCAGCTAACAGCTCAGCCGCATAAACGCCCAAATCAGAAAACAAACAGGCTAGCTGAAGGCTGTGAGAGATATACTGTGTGATGAATGAGCCAGCTTTCCACTACCTCCCACAGCGAACATCGGTGTAAAAATGCTGGGAATGGATAGAAAAACAATGTGTGGAATAAAGACAAGCTGTAGCAAGTGGGTCAGGTAATACATTATGGTTAAGATAACAATTGCTGGCAGTCATCTGTAACTCCAGACACCTCCATAGCTATGTGGGGCTTTTCAGCAGTCAATGAACAAGTATCCCCTCTTTTTTGTCTAATAATATTCAGAAAAAGGAGATTAGAAGCAGGATAAAATTAATCATTGCCTTAACATTTCCAATAATGTGTGAACAAATTTTTTGTTTTTTTTTTAGTTGAATTATGGACCCTTTCATAAGAAAACAAACAAATGGGAAATGTTTACAGATAAAAAAAAATCTAAATAATATTGCATATTCTACAGGTTAGTTGTGATACAAAAAAGCCAAATTTCTGGGAGAGCCCTTTCTTTCAGCCTGTAGCACTCTGTCTCTGCCCATTATTCCATCTGTTTCTCTTTCCCTCTCTTCCTCCACTGTTCCTTCTCTCTCCTCCTCCCACCTCCAGTGGGTATCCCTGGCACTGGTCACTGAGCTCCTGTCCTGTCTTTGCATGACGAGCCAAGGATGGTGGGCAGACTGTCATAGTGAAACCAGCAAAGAGGATTTGACCAGCGGGTGGTGGGCGGCAGGAGTTGGCAGCTAAACACCTCCTTGTCCTCCTATTCAAGCTGTGCCAATGCCCTGGCTGGCAAGGCTGCAAGGATGGTACTTCTTGTCATGGAAAATGATAGATGACAACAGATGAGGAATATTATGTAAAGGTAAATCAAAGATGATACCGATTTTTATGGTATTTTTACATCAAAAAAAAAGCATTTGTGTGTAAAAGAAACCCAGGAGCCACCATTCAAACAGTCAGAAACATACAGTTTCTGACAACAGTATTTGTAATTTTACCTCTGTACACCACCAACAAGGATGTGAAAAATAGCCAATGAGATGTGATTGAATACTAGACTTCCAGCTTTAATTCAAAGGGTTTAACAAAAATATTTCATAGTGAAGAAAAACCCCTTCACAACAGGTCAACCAGGTCAAGAACACTCAAGGAGGTAGGCGTATCACTGTCAAAGTCTACAATCAAGAGAGGCCTTCATGAATGTAAATACAGAGGGTTTACCACAAGGTGCAAACCACTAGTAGCAGTCAAGAATTCAAAGGCCAGATTAGACTTTGCCAGATAACCTCTAAAAAAGCCTGCCCAGTTCTGGAACAATATTCTTTGGACAGATGAAACCAAGATTAACTTATACCAGAATGATAGGAAGAGAAGAGTACGGAGAAGGAAAGGAACGGCTCATGATCTAAAGTAAACCACATCACCTGTCAAACATGGTGGAGGCAGTGTCATGTCATGGGCACGTATGGCTCCCAATGGAACTGGGTCACTGGTGTTTATTGATGATGTGACCGCTGATAGAAGTAGCAGCATGAATTCTGAATTGCATAGGGCTAAACTATCTGCTCAGAATCAGCCAAAAGCTGCAAAACTGACAGGATAGTGCTTCACAGTATAGATGGATAATGACCCAAAAAAATGCTGAGAAAGCAACACAAGAAATTGAATATTCTTCATTGGCAAAGTCAGTCACCTGATCTCAACCCACCCCAAATGTTTTTCACTTACTGAAGACAAAACTGAGGGCAGAAAAACCCACAAACAAGCAGCAACTGAAAGCGACAGCAGTAAAGGCAAAGCATCTCAAGGGTGGAAACTCAGCATTTAGTGATGTCCACAGGTTCCAGACCTCAGGCAGTCATTGACCACAAAGCATTTTCATCCTTATTATTATTATTATTATAAAAACAATCCTTATATTTCTAATTATGTCGGTTTGTCTTACTTTTGAGCCTCTGAAAATGAGGGATTAAATATAAAAATGGCTGTAATTCCTAAACGGTTAATGTGATATTTTTGTTAAACCCCTTGAAAGCTGAAAGTCTACACTTCAGTCACGTCTCGATGGCTTCATTTCAAATCCACTGTGGTGGTACACAGAGGCAAAATTACAAAAATTGTGTGTGTCCAAATACTTATGGACCTAACTATCTGATTTCAGCTTCCTATCAGCCTGGTCTACTCTCTTCCTCACAAAAGAGAGACATTTAAATTTTAAGCAAAAAGAATGCTTTTCATTTTTCTATGTTCTGGTTTGAGAGGCATACAATAATAAATAAAGTGAGGTTAAAGGAGCCCTCACATCTAACCTACAAGGCAGGCACAGGCATTGACAACTGTTGAAAGTCAGATTCAAAACTGCACGCTACTACCTTATCTTTGTTGGTGTAGTTAAAATAATGCAGTTTAACAGATTATTCCTCAGTTTTGGGAGTACAGGTTATCTGAAAACCCAGAAATGAATGTTTCCTTCACTGTAGCTTGTGGGCCTAATCAGAAACAATTGGGGGCTCTTTCATGCTACTGCAAAAGTTCCCTGAATCCATCTGTCATTTATTATTAGTTTTGGCAGCTTTTGGAGACAAGCAGAAACCTGGCAGCACTAAAATGACACTTTAAATCAGTATATCTACATAATTTCTTTACATATTGTGGCTCATATTTAATATAGTACCAAATTTCTATCAAATTCCTCTCCAAGGTTTATAAATAGTAGTTATAGTGTATGACAGCATGCAGTAAATTAGATTTTGATTGGAATGACAAAAGAAGAATCATATCTTGATATTAGAGCCCCTGCAGATTTACAGCAGATGTGAAAGAAACTAATAAAGTGGCTAATAACTCAATCTCCTCTTCAGAACAGTACATTTAATCTTAATTTTATCCGGAGGAAGTCAGCTCGGCAGACCAACGACACCTTATTGAAAATTCATTCATTTTCAGCTGCTTCGCACAACCACAGACTACATGGTACTGTTTGCTATGGGGTGTCCTGTGGGCCATTTGATACTGGCCATGTATTTTTATTGCAAAAATACCAGAAAAATAAACTAGAAAACGACAGAAGTTGTTACTAAGGACAGGGAGCAGCATTGCCCACTCTTTTAGACCACATTCTCATTCTGAAAAGTTGAGAATCGCAAATTTGAAAATTGGAAACCAGTCAGCGGTCTAAAAAAAAAAGAACTTCCATATGTCAGCTTCACCCTTTCTCAAGGAAATAAATTGATATTTGCTTTGTAGTCCTGTAAAAGAGCCATTTTAATCAATAAGACAGACATATAGGGAAGGATACCGATAAAAATCTCTGTGCTCACTTTCATAGTGCTAAAAAACCTGTAAAACTGGACACCAGAAATGGAACAAGATAATTTCCGTGCACTGCTCTACAGGTAATAAGTGATGGGACATGCGAAAAGCAGTTCCCTTACAAGATTACACTTCATTTGCAGGCCAGTGTGAATTGATTATGGTTCACTGTTTCAGAGAAGAAGGTGCTGAAATGTATCGTGTGTTACCTTGCCTTTACACAATGTGTGCACACATGCACATTACTTTTACGCACTTCTAGCAATTAGCCATTTGCTAAATCTCCACATGAATTATAAGTTGGCTTTCACGCCACCATTATTAGCATGGTGCAGGCACAGACTCATTTAGTATCATTAACAGAGCCTCTCTGAGTGCCATCTCTGCTGATAGGGTCAAATCCTCTAAATCCTTTTACACCACATTAGCTAACTGCCTCATATCCCATTGTGACACGCCACTCAGCTAAGCTTAGCATACCCTCCTCAATGTGTCACCCAGTACGGCTTGAAATGACGTTCATAGTGGCAATTTTTAATGAATGCAGGATTGTGATTTGTACGGTGCCAGTCAAAAGTTTTGAGCACTTTCACACATTTAAAACATTTTAGCATTCTATGTTAATGCACTGTAATTTTAGATATTTGTACTGTAACATGAGAAAACAAAAGTAAGGTACAGGTATAAGAAAAACGTGTTTATTTTATTGGACATGATCTAGAAACGGCCTAGATCTAAATCACAATATTAAAGGATGTATAGCTTAAACTAATTTTATCTACAATGAAATTCTAGGACATTCTATTACATTTAACCAAAAGTATTAAAATGTAGAGTGTTCTTATTTTCACAGGCAGCGCAGTGGATTAATACAAGGTTCAGTGCGTGTGATAAAAACAAGCTCATGCTGCTCAGTGCTTTATTATACCTAAAAAGCTATCGGTCACCCTGTCAAATAAAGATAGAGAGCAGCTCTTGGAAAATTTTAAGAATCAATCTTTGCCCTCTGAATGAAAATGTTGAACAATATGGTTGCTATACATATAATATGGGATGACTCAAAATGCATGGGAGTCATTGCAGGTTAATATCGTTTATATTACGCAGGGCAAAAACAGCTGTGTGAAAATAAAGGCTTGCAGCTAATGTTTATGGATCCTATATAACCACTGATTTCAGTACTTATGATACAAACCTGCTACAGTATCACTGAAATGTAAAGGTAACAGAGCTCAAGGGGTATTTTGATCCTCAGATAAGAGAAAGAAAAGAATTTAGGTCATTCTCCTGCGTTCATTAGCTAGGTGCTAGAGAGACAAGTGTGTGTTGGCATATCTGTCTGTGTGTACAGCACTCATAGATAATAGTGTCCTCACAAATACATGCACACAACATTGTTAATTTTTTCTGTGTTTGTGTGTGTTTTTACGCCCTGGTTAAGCGTCTGGTGGCAGCATCTCCCTGCCTTGTGCACTGGGGAGCTGCCATCTGCTCCTCCAGAGGGGAAAGGGGTGTTTCGCTTCATGTGCAATTCATGACCTTACTCCTTCTCTCAGCCACCGAAGCCTGAGAGCCACAGGCAGTTGATGGTACTAACCAGAAGAGGGCGATCAAAGTCAATACAAGCTGGACTCTGTTTCTGCCAAGTTCCATCATTTTTTGATGTTTTCATAGGTTATGAGATTAATTGTTCAAGTCAGAATTAACAGAATCATTTGTCAGTCACAGAACCTGACAGAGCACTGGAGATCTGATGAAAATGTATGTGTGGATGTCAAATAATGTTTAAATAATGACTAAAAGCCAAAAGTCATACCTGAAACTCTTTTGTCTCTAAAGCACTCACTATCTTTTCTAATGATGTTCGTAAATCCGGCAGTAACAGTATATTTCAGCCTGGATGTTTACTTATTTGGAGTGGTGCAGGGGCTCTAATTAGACACTCCTTTTTTTTAATAGGGAAGATAGGCCAAAAAATTTATCTTTAACAATACATTGTATTTTATAAGCCTATCAAATGTTTTTTTTATGTAAAGTTTTAGTTGGAGAAATTTTTAGCTACTACAGCTGTCAAATACAGGTAGTGAATTAAAAGGTACAATATTTGCCCATCAAATGTACTAGAATAGAAGTATATCAACAGCTTGAAATGGAAATATTCAAGTAAAGTACAAGTACCTTAAAATTATACTTAAATACAGCATGTGAGTAAACGTACTTGTCAAAAATACAACAGCACTGGAACACTGAAGGGACTAAGGTTTTGGAGTGAAAATGGTTGAATGTAATTAAAAAAGATGTTAAATAGCAGTAAAAAATAAAAATATAAAATACAGGAATCAATTTTGATCCTCAAAAACCCAAACTGGTGGGAGCCTAATGGGGAGCTTCATGTCTTATATAGTACTTCATCATTAATGAGTCTTTATGTCAGTCAGCCTTCTCTCCATTTACCTTCAGTAAAACGCCCTTCTGTCGATATTTGACTATAAAAAAGCAGTAAATGAAGATTTCATCCCTTCTAATCCCAACAATATTTACACGATTCACACATTTCCTGGCATGAAATAGCTCCAAATTGCAATTGAAAGTGAGAATTTTTATTTCCAGTATTTTCATTCACAGATCTAAGCGTTTCCATCCTGGAAATATTAAAACTGATTGATAGATTTTGTATAAAAATATCTCTCGGTTGTCTATGTTGTGACCTGTGAGTAGCCAGATTTTTCAACCCGTGGCCAGTTTCTAGATTGGCAAGTCTGTGGGCAGCCGGATTTAGATGAGGGACTGTGGAAAGGATATCATCCCCTCCTCTGAGCAACACAGGCAGTTTGTCAGAGCACAGCTCAGTCAGTCAGCCCTGAGCCCATCTGCTCCACAGGCTTACAGCGATGCCCTGGAAGACAGGGGGCAGTTCTGTGTATGTGTTTGTGTGTTGTGTCTAAAGGCAGTGTGTGTTACATGTAACAAGACAGACGAATGCTTGCAGACTGCTGGTGAGGAGGAAGGGACAGAAGGAAGTGAGGGAAAAGCTGTGGGGAGAAAGGTGTGGGTTTTGACGACAGTGAAAATGAAAGCAATCTAAAGCGGACAAGAAGGTGTGAAAATGAGTAAATGTGTTGTAAGCTGTGCTCTGGGGAGACGGAGAAGAACTATAAAGAAGCAGAGTAAGCTAAGAGATAGAGAGCAGCAAGTGGGGAGAAAGACTGCATGGAAGAGGAAGAAAGAGAGAGGCTACTTTTTTTTTTTTGCATATTTAAAGGAAACATGCCATGGTTTTAGCTGAGGAGAGGTAATCAGACAGTAGTGGAGGAGAAGATGTGAGTCAGTTAGCAGAGTGTTTGATGCATGTGCTTATCCCAGAAAAGGGTGTGAGGGTGTAAATAAGTTTGATTATGTGAGGCATATGTATGTGCAAGATAATAATTGCCTATGACTGCTTGAGAGATTAGAATTTTCTTAGCTTTGTTTTAAATGATGAAGCTTTGTTCCTTCAATAGAGAGGTAATTGAATAGTCAGTCACTGAATGCCCCTGTGTGCTGAGTGTTTATGAGCTAGCACAAACCCGTACAAAAACTCTCACTTACTGTATATGTATGTGTGTCACGTTATTAATAATTAATAGCGTATATGTGTGTGCACGCAAGTGTGTGTGTGTGTGTGTGTGTGTGAGAAGCAGGCTAACCTTGTCCTAATTACACTCTATCTATTCCATCAGTGCTGCGCTCTGGCCTATTTTCACAGCTATAAATTTACCACTCTCCCCTCTGTTATGATAGATGACCCACTCATTTTAGCCCATCTCTGAAGACTGTGAGCCAGAAAGGAAGTCAGCGAAAGACAGTGGCACCACTTCACTGCTTATTATGGAAATGGAACTTTCCATGTCCTCAAAACTATTTCTGGTTTTGAAGTTGCTGCATTAAATGAGCGTGGTTTCTTATTGTTGTTGCCAGTTTTGTTTTGTTTTTTAGGATGCGGAATGCCTAGTATCAAAAGAACAGTGAATACATATACAGCTGAAGCAAAATGTGCCACCTGGAGATCTCAAGAGTTTCACATTTAAGAAAAGCAGCTCTTTCTTGTTGCTGCAGTGTGCACATTATTTATGAATTTGTAGTCCTCATTATCATAAAATGTTAGCAGTGGCTGGAGACTTCAAGCATCTTTCCTCTCTAAAGATGAGTAATGCACTGAACAACTACCAGGCTTATAGTTGCTATTCTGTCCCCGTCCCTGACCCCTAAAGTGCCTGGAGGGTGCACGTGAAAAGGCAACAGGTCAATAAAATGTCACTCTCTTATATGGCTTAGGTCTGTAAAATAGAAACTTTGTATGTCAAAAAAATGTTTTTTTTTTTTCAATTTCAATTTTTTTTTCAATTTTCCCTCAAGCTGAACTCACTATGTTTACACATCAACAATATGCCTATTGTATTCTAATGTGAAGTATTTCTGAAACACTTCAACAGGTTATAAATAAATGTGAGTGCTCAAAATTCATGTAGCCTAATTATTACTCAATTTATTTTATAATCCACCCAGTGAGCAAACACTGAAGCACTTTCTAAATGTTTGCACTACGGTTCAGGCCCAAAGCCAAGTCTGACTACAAATGGATTTGTACAAACCAGCGCTACTGTTGATTTGAAAATAATAACAAGGGAAAGTGAAAACATTTAATCATAAATCAATATGGTTATATACAGGATGTAGTTTATTCTTTTGACCTTCACCTCTAATCTATGGGGCAGCAGTTATCATGGCAGTGTTTCAACATAAACCCTCCACTCCCACCTCTCTGAACTTGTCGATGTCCCTTTGCAATTCTGCCGGGACAGCCCACCTGTAAGTGTGAAGACAACTGCATGGAAACGACACTAAGCAAAGGCAGAGTTACAAACAAAACAAGTACTACAGATGAAGTGACAGCTGTTGTGAAGGGACTACTATTTCAAAAGAGGGTGGATAGAACATTAAACGACAAGTTCAGATTAAGTCACATCTGTCGATACAATACTCAGATGCCCATGTGCACACTGAAAGAGTTATTTTTCTGTGTAATCATTCCTCAAATTTGTACTGGCTGTTAAATTATCCCTTCATAGCGTGACTCCACTGTAAGAGACTGGGGACAATGTCCAGTTCTTGGTCTCTGCACAAATACATTTTAAAGTTCACTAGACGCTAATAAGTTATAATAAGTAAAATCAAGTGGATATCTTCCAAAGTTACTTTTGAGTCTTTTGAGCATGAAATCCCTCTTTGTGTTTCCACAGACAGTGTTTTCTTGCTGAGCTGCAGGAGAGACAGTAACACAAGAGGGAAGTGCATACTAAAAAGAATTTAACCATGGATGTTATGCACTTCATTTGCCTAAGTCAGAATGCTGAAACCTCACATTAGCTCCAGCACACTGTGGAATGCATTTTTGCATAAACTGTATTAAGATTGACTTGAACTGAACTGAAAAAAATGTGAATCGTCCTTTTAAATATTAAATCTGCAGGAGTATTAGGTTAGCTTCTTGAATTAGAAAAATCTTGGAAAGGATCAAACAATAAACTATATTACTAACTACGATATAACCAATCTAAACCCAATTTTAAGCAGAAGACATGTTGGGCAGACTTTATTTGAGAGTGTATTTTGTAATAGTTGGGAATGACACAGGGATGGGTGTCTCTCACTGGGTGCTGCACACAGTGAAGCACAGACGAAGGAGAGGGTTGTGGGCTACAGCTGTGGCCTCTATCTTTAGATGCAGAAGGACTAGTGAAAACAGAGAGATGCACACATATACATGCACACACACAGACACTAACAGATTTTTATCAATGCACATATATTTGAATGCAAAGACACCATCCAAACATACGCTCTCTCACAGACAGTAAGGATCCACTTCAAAGGCATTATATTCAGTATAAAAGTTCAGGCCAGTATTCAGCCAGTCTTTCAGTACAACTACTGTTTTTGAGTACAACTAAAACTTGAGGATGACATAGTTAAATGAAGGGGTAAGGAAAGGTTTGATGTTTTTATCATAAGTAAACTTTGTAAGACCTGAAAAAGCTTTAATGGAAGCTCTAAATCTTATTCCTAAGCTTCAGCTCAGTGACGTCCTGTGCTGTCTGTGAGTTGCTGCATTGCATGTCTATGAGCTATGAACAGTCAGCCACAGCCTGTTATGAATAACATCACAGCACAGCTATAAATCCCACCAGGATAAGCCTTTAACCTTACCCACTTCAAAATGCCCTTGGCCTGACACACAATAGCCAGAGTTCAATGTAACAAATAAACAAAGCCTTGAACCCCCACATATAAAGCAGCAGAGCAATGAAATTTCCTGCTGTGAAAGGAAAGGTTGAAAATTTACTTCCTGTCAAGATATGAGGGTCTGCCATGTGACAGGGGAGAGAGGACAGGGGTCCCTTCTGGAAACCAAGAGGGTCAACCCTGCATTCGTGCCTCACAATCCCCACGTGATGTCAAAATAATACCCTAATGGCTGTCTGTCAAAATATCAACCTTTCAACTGCCCAGAGATGAGCCGTTGTCTTGACAACAGCCATAAAGCCAGCAGGACAGGCAGAGATGGTTCATATATACAGTTTTATATCACAAAGCCAGCTTACGCGATTTGTACGACTTGTGTTTGTTTGTGAATGAATAGGTAGATCCTCTTTTGCAGAGGAGATCAGTTCAGTAGGCGGTCCCTCAATGTGGCCCAGGACACATTCGCATACACGGTGCTAAACGAATGTGGCCACATGTGGCCCAGACCACCTCCAAATGTGGTATAGCGATCGCTTCTCAATCCTTCCTCACTGCTTCTTGGGTGCATTCACAACGGTACTTAGAGCTGTCCACTTTTGATCAGATCACCCAAGATGCATGTTAATGCCAAGCGTGAACAGGGCCTAAGAGTCTACAGCCATGCTAGCAGCTCTGTGAGGCTGCACTTACGCAAAGCTTTGAGCTAAATGCTAACTAGGCTAAATTCTAACTTATGGCAACTTATGTTGAGCAGGTATTACTGTTTACCATGTTCACCATCTTAGTTTAGGGCGTTAGCGAGCAACATTTGCTAATTACAACTAATGGGAATGTCAATAGCTTTGCAGCTAAAAGTTAAGAAATCACCAAAGTCATTCCAAATCGTACCAGATATATTTACAAACTCTCCAGTTGATTATCAAATTTCCATTGGCTTTGCTATCGTATAACAAGTCTCAAACCTATAATAAACTACACCTCAATCTCTGTTCATTCTACAATTTGACCTCACAATTGGTGATAACCATGTTTTCAGTTTTCAGATGATATTATGAGCTTTAGGATTACTTGTACCTCACCCCTGAAAACCCTGCCTAAAATTTTCATGATTCATTCAGATAAAGCATAGCACTGTTGAATTTTAGCATTTAACTCAACTTGTAGAACCATGGGTTGTAGAGCTTCCTGGTCTTGATCATCTTTACTAGTTCATCAACTGTAAGAGAGAAATTTTTTCTCTCTCAATTCACTTTTACAGCACATGAAAGAACTGGAACAAAGCACACTCTGCCATTATATATAAACATGAGTCCTGTTTCTTCTTCATGTTTTAGTACCCGTGGAATTGTGAATTTGACATGCTGGAAAAAAGTATGTAGAAGTGCAATGAAAATGATAGAACAGAGACAATTTTGCAGTTGCATATTTTCCACACTCACAAAAGCAAAGGATTAACTGATAAAGATACTCAACAATAGTTGGATTTCCAACTCAACATTGTGTTAATACAGTAGATCTAAAAGCTCTAAACAAAGAATAAGGGGCTGTTTTTCTGTTGTGTAGTTTCAGGGTGTGATTTCTAAATTAGAGGCATCTTTAATACTTTATCAGTACCTCATCAACAGTCTCCCATAAGGTTTCCTTCCCACTGTGGTTTAAATATCACCACTGAGACTCACTACCTTGTTAAACTGCACTGAAGCAGGTAGTGCGAATCTTTGCTGATAGGATTTCTGAGTCAGGAAGGATGTTGACCTTGACATTGTAACACTATTTGAGTGACATTAATTAATTTTTTACATGTTCTATTCACAAGAGAGCTTGTCCTCATATATTAGAACATATCCATTTAACAAATGTTTTCTCTGGCATGACTCATCTGAAAATCCACAAATTTCAGAGGTAGCAGTACATCTAATCTTGGTGGGAAACCAACAATCCATCCAACAGAAGGCCGAAAAATAGGGTGGTTCATGCCTCATTTCAAATATGTTTGTGCACAGCATATTACAGGCAGCAGTAAATGGGATGAAATAATTCTGTAGTCTTGTAGAGTTGATTCCCAGTATGTATTCAATGCGTAGGACAGTAAGAGCACTTTTGCATTGTCCTAGTCATACTAAAAAGGGTTTCAACGACTGCTTCTTACTGTCTGCACACATAAGAGGCTTTTTAATAGCAAAGGATGAGCACTTTATAATGCAAGTGTGTTGAGAGATGAGAGAGGAGGGAAGGAGTGAAGAGACAAAAGAAGTTCAACACTGTGATTCGGGGAAATTGCCACAGTCTCCTTCTCTTTGTGCGCAGACAGCTAGGAGAGAGTAATGCATCAATCACAGCTGTCTTTTGCAGCCCTGCTCTCCTCCCTACATTCTTGTTCACAGAGTGAGCACAGCTTTGATCATAATGTTTCAATATTGTGGTCATATCCTTTCTGCCTTTCCTCTGTGAAGCTATCATTTATCTGATTATCCACTGGCAAATGCTGTGTCTCACTTTGACCTAAAAAGGAGTGCATGAATTAATCTGCCACAGTAAAAATAGTAAGATTAATTTGTTATCAAGCAATGGCGCACCTTTTGTGCACGGTTACTGTACAAAAGCCGGTGTCAAATGCAACCCTCCCGATCCAATTCTAACACCTCTAGCATGGCCTATGTTGTGTGCGATGTCAGCTACACCCTCTCATCCTCCACCCTAGAGGAGACCTGCATCTGGGGCCTTATGGGGAGGATTGAGAGGAGACCTGTGATTGGAGCATCCTGTTATCTCCTAACCACAGCAACGCGGCTGGCAGGACCCCTGTTTCTGCAGAAAAGTGGCAATATGTGTGTCTATATGTAGGTCTGCTGAAGTGTCTGTGTGTGCACGCATGTGAATGTCAAGAACTATATTTGTATGCAAATGTGTGACTCTCCGAGTGCACATGTGTTCATGTGATGTAGGACTTGTGGATGTAAATATTTGGGAGAAACTACAAAGATAGAATCTTTTATGTGTGTGTGTGTATCTGTGTGTGTGTGTGTGTGTGTGTGTGTGTGTGTGTCTGTGTGTGTGTGTGGTGTGTGTGTGGGAATGAAGGGCAATGGCTTGACATTGTATGGTAGAAGTGTTCATGTTTGTGGGTATAATCCTTTAACTGAATCTGGTGCAGTACCATGTATACAGTTTCAAATTTCCATTAAAATGACAAACTGGCGAAGAGAACCATATCAAAACCTTCTGAAGCTTTTCTCAAAAGGCAGATCCACAGGTTCATTATATAGGTTCATAATATTGTTGGTGGGATTTGTACAACTTGTGTTCACTGATATTTAGCGATTCAAAGACCATTACATACAGCATTCACTCTCTCTATGACAAACATAATGTAATCCTGCAGACACAATGTGCAATTTTTCACTCTGTAATTATATTATTACAATTCACAATTACACAAGACCAGGACTAAAACTTTCTATCATCTCAAGTCATTCCTGTCTATAATTGAGTACTATAAATCTTATTTTCTTACAATAAGAGAAAAACCCAGCCAGTAGTGGACAAATATTACAACTTATTTCCCATACAAACAATTTTCAATATTCCAGAGTTTTCTAGATATGAGTGTTTGAATAAGGCAGGTTGGTTCACCAGAATCAAGAAAAATAAAATTGTATTTTAGAAAATACTTGAAACTAGTGTTTTTGTATCGGAAACAAGGTTCATTCTTACTGCACTTGCAGATCATAATAAATGAATTTACAATATCAATGGATCTGTGTAATGACAAAGTGTTTAGCCTCTTTTAGCTCATTGTTTTGGTTTTACACCCTTTTTACAGCCTTTTTATAGCAAATTTACTGTTGCGGTTCAGTCTCAGCGCTCTGTTTAACTTAGTTTCCAGCTTTAAGCTCTCTTCAGTGAAAAAAACTCTGATAAACCCACTGTATGCTACCTGCCAAGAATAGCAGACAGCAGACAGACAAATTTAGTGACTAGCTGGCGAACATACTGGACCATTCAGCTGCTGATAAGAGTCTGATATTTCCATCAGAAGGTTGTAGGGACCACAACAGCAGGACACTGAAAATTGGACTTACATTTGCCAGGTGGCCAGAAACATGACTCCAAATGTTGCTCTGTGTCTATTGGCTCTGTAAATAGCAAACTGTTTTGTTAACGTGTTCACCATATCAAATATATAGGGTGATAATGTGTCAATGATGTGTTTAAAGTTTATTGCACTGCCCCACATGGCCAGAAAAAAAAAAAAAAAATAGCCGATGTGTGTTAAAGGATTAAATTATAGGTTTAAAAAAAAAAAAAAATGATAAAAATGATTTTTTTGCAGTGCATTTGTTATCTGGGCTGGAGTTTACTATAAACTTAATCTACTTTAGAGTGAATGTGCTATAAAACATTTTTCTCTAAACTTGTTCCCAACATCTCACATTCCCATTCTCTGAAAGCTGCAGCTTCCTATCTTTGCTGTAAGCAGCTCTAACCGACTACATTGCCTCGAGGACTGCTGGAAAGCCACAACACCAGTTTCCAGGTGTAAAGCGAGCGAGTCCTGCCAGGTTTTACATGCAAGCACTGAAACTTCTGGAAAACTCGCCGGAGAGTCTCACATGCTCATCCATTATTGATAGTGCTTTAAGCCTTCCTTGTGCGCGGGATGACAAACTAAAAACTGGAATTGGCAACTCAGTAGCATTATACTGAAGGAAGGGTTGTGTTTGAAAGCTTGTCCTGCAGTGAGTCATCCTTTGATGTCCAATCAGTGTGTTTGCAGGGAATAGCAATTAGCTACTAATAAATGATGTCAGCAGTGAATCTCGTCCCTGATGGGTAGTGAGGAGAGGGGAGTTAAAGGTTACAGTTTCAAGGCTATGCTCTGTGCACGCATAACTTTTTGTGTACTTAATTAATTTAAAAGAAACTGAGTACTGAATGCTGAGGTCAGGCAAAAGACTTACATTGGCAGCTCATTCCTCAGGAGGCCCGATCTGAGAAGGAGGAGGTTTCCTGAAAGACATAGGAGGAAAACTGTGTTCATGGTTCATGTGTGCTGTGAACCCATACAACCATGTCATGCTTTACATGTTAACCAACAGGAAAACCTGAGCATGTTTTGCTACAGACGCACACCCACAGGAACAAACAGACACACAAACACTTTTCCATGCAGCATTGCAAATTGGGTGAAAATAATCTGATTGATAACCAGTGCTTGAGGGTAACTTGTGTGCAGGCTCAGGCCAGCGAAGTATCAGGGAGCAGCCCCACCTTGTTGTCTACATTACTCTTCTTTGCCCTACTTTCTCTCACTTTTCCTCCCCTCCCACACCTTGGAGCTTAGTACAAAGGCACCGACTTGCTTTGGCACATTTCAATCACGGTAGTCTCCCACTCATCCATATTCCAGTCGCTTTTTTTAACACCTGCAGTGTTACAAAGGCTATGACAATGTTGGATCGGGGCACTTTTCACCCCAGGCCTCTGCAACCATTCATACACTCTCCACATGTCTTGTCTGATAAGACTACAGAGTCACTCTTAAGAGTTTGATCAGTGCTTGGACACAAGATTGTGTGTGTGCATGTGAGTGCATGCTTGAGTTTATTATATTTATCTCTAGTTGTCTGTATTAACATTCTTTCTGACATTCTTTGTTTTCTTTGTATCATTTTTATTGTCAGAGAAGCAGTTCAAGCTTCTCAGCACCAACCACAAAAGGCCCATACTCTGACAAGTGCCATCCAAAATCAATGGGAAAACGACTCTCTGAGGTCATACATCAAACTGCATCCCAGCACTTGTTTTGCATTATGGATTCCTCTTTTCCTCAAATATTCTGTAAGAAGACGCCTTTGTTCATCAATCCCATAAGCACTCAAATATACAATGTGTAAAAGGTATAACCTTGATGTTAATATTCAAATGCTGCAATGGTGTGTGTTATGCTACCGCTTTATTCATATACACGTATCCAACTCACAGTGTGAAAATTGTTGGATATTCTATTTGATATTTTGGGTTTTTGTCCGCTGTTCATCTGTGAAGTATTTGATGGTAGCAAGCATACAAGTAGAGTGGATGGCAAATAAACAACACAAGTATTCAGTACAAAAAAAACATACAGTCACCACACAGGAACAGAAATGTAGAATGACACATCCGTGAATAAATATCCACAAGGTGTCACAGAATGTCTCATAGGGGCTTTTTCTCATTCTGGATCAAGGATCAAGTTATGCTAGAACAGAACTCGTTTATTTGACATTTTGTCCAACCACATTGGAAATCAGAAGTGTTATTAGCTATTTACAATGACCATACTGGAAGATGGAGTGAAAACCTGACCATCATGGAGATGCAATATTGTTTAAATAAGGAAATAACTGGGCACTATTTTCAGACTTTTTTTTTTCCGGGAAGGCAATCGTTGTGCTACACTCACTACACTCACATGAAAATTAGCCCATTCCACCCAATAACTCTGCTGCTGCCCCACTGTCTCAAACCCAAGTACTCTCGATTGCAAAATCAAGTGCTTGTGTTGGAAAATTTCTCTGAACATTTCCACAAGTTCTAAAACCTTGATGACAAAATAGTTTGTTTGCCATTCCAAAAATGACCCATGTGGGCATTGGCTGATCAATTGGAAAGACAGGACAGTTTGTCAGTGCTTTCCAAACCTGTAGTCATAAAAATATTTCACATCACGGTTTTTTAACGGCCTCTGTGGTTAAGTTTAGTTTTTAGAATGAAAACTCCCGGGTTAATGTTGGTTGAAGATTGTGGTCATGGTTAAATGAAACCAGCGTTGACAGTTAGTAGGAGACAAAAGGTAAACTGCATTCACCCATGTTGAAATCATACCCAACAATCCACCCCAAACATTTCTGCTAAGAGGTTTTCTGGCGCTTCAACATCACGGTACCTCTGCCTATGCTTCTGAATGAGAACAGTCATTATTCGCAGGGCCACAAGAGGCCTTTGGCAGGAGAAAGTCAACACTGGTTGCAACTTATTCAGCTGATTCAAATCAACATTCTGGTGGCTGTGGCTCAGGTGGTAGAGTGAGTCATTCATTAGTCGCAGCGTTAGTGGTTCCACATGTCAAAGTGTCCTTGAGCAAGACGCTTAACCCAGTGTGCAGGCATGTCAGTGTGTGAAGGCCAAAATAAATATTGAATAATTGCAGACCATTTACCATTTTAAGTGTTTAAATAAAAGACCAATGCTGTCATCTCTTCTATGTGAGGACAGTCTTGAAATATTCATTACTTCAGTGTTAATAATGCAGGAAGTTTTTACCGGGAGCTGAATTATATGCAGAGGTCTCCAAAACAAACAGACCCGGTGATAAATCCGGTAAAAACACTGAATAAAGCAGTTTCACATTAAAAATCAGCGTTTCTCTGATGCTGTTTGGCGGCCAAAGGACGTATCTAGGTTTGAAAATAGCTGGAAACATTTGGGATAAGGCAAGCCCACAACTCAACAAAATATATAACATAGGCCTAGTTATTTTTAGACATTTTAATGTGGAAAAGTTACATATTATACCTTTAGTTACACGAACTTACTGCCATTCAGCCATCTTGAGAGGTTCGAGGCAATACAAAATGTCATGTTCCTCGAGCACATTATTCAGAATGGCATATAGATGCACCACGCTGCCCTGAACATCCACAGCCATTGTAAAATTTGCAAAAACTGTTAAACCACTGTGGTTAACTTTGATTTTTGGGACAGGATCAACAATCACAAAACTCAAAAGTGCTGTGACCTTTTGCAATAAAATGTCAAAGAAAATTGCACAGACACACAAACACACATACACACAACTCTTAACAGTGTTAAAGGTCATCTCATATCGGCTTCAAAGTGTTATTCAGATGAACTTAAATGATAAGAACAAAAAAATAATCCAACATCTCTTCTTAGTAACCATTATCAATATGGATCACAGTAATTGGACACAGAATAAAAGGGATTTTAAAGTAAGCAGTAATTGCAAATGTATAAGATAACAATGCTGAACGGTAATGGGTAAAGCTGATTCTCCTTCCCTTTTACCATGTACAGCTGAAGCTACATCAGGAAGCCATTAGGATCCCTTACACTTCCTGGGAGAACAGATTCTCACACATTTTCAAGCTTATTCATAAAGCATAGATGAACTTGAATAGGAGACAAATGAAAGGCACTCTATGGAGTTTTGGGGATTGAATTGGAAATGGGATTCATGCCAAAACACTCTTCCCTTGCTTCATCGCCCACTGGAAATTCAAAGGACTTATGTCAAATTGCAATTCACAGCACTGGGTTTGTTGGGGCAGAGTAAGTTAAATTAGAAATGAGATTGGGAAACAGATTGAGGCATCAGGCTGGGGGAATCTGCTGATTGGGCTCTTCATTTCGGGTATGCATTATAAATGTCTCTTCATCTCTCTCACTCGTGGAATGCATGGACTTTAAGTCCTGATGGAAATTGGCCTCAATTCAGAAAAAAATTACATTATATTAGATGTTTCAGATTTTGTAGTTAAATTGAGTGCATTGATGATTGAGGATTACTCTTTTTTATCACAGCAGATGTCTCGCAGCAGGAAAAACAAACAATCAAATAAACAAAACAAAACAAAACAGCACAAAACAACACAACACAAAGCAAAAACACGTACTGGATCTAAACACGAGAAGAGTCTCTGTGGAGCCCAGGCAAGAACTAATATATTTTGTACTACTGACTGAGAGCTCTTGAGGGTCATTATGGTCTGTCCATGCCTCTTGTACACAGGAACACACTGATGCTGGTTACAGTAGGGAATTCTGTTCAGCCAGGAATTACTCATTGTAATGATTTCTTATATGACAGTACATTACAAATGTTACGAGATGCAAGCGTGGCTAATTACATTTCCATTTACAATTTACTTATTAACTTTTTGTAATGAATGGTACTTGTTAGGTTAATCTTAATGCAGCAGACATTTCACTTATACTCAAGTGGATTTTGAAAAAATCATGCTTTTATGGATTTCCATTGAATTTTGTACAAATAGATGAATCCTAATGATTTTTGTGACCCCTGAGTTTTCCTCTCGCGCCACCATGAGGTTGACATTTGTGGTTTTAAATGAAATGTCTTGACAACTATTGGATGGATTGCAGTGAAATTTGGTACACACATTCATGTGCCCCTCAGGATGAACTGTATTAACTTTGGTGATCCCTTCATTTTTCATCTAGTGCCATAATCAGATCACAATCATCAGCCTCAGCTGCACTTTCTGTTACATTTTTATTAGCAAACATTAGCATGCTAGCATGCCAAACTACGATGGTGAGCATGGTAAACATTATGCCTGGTTAGCATCAGCATGTTAGCATTGTCACTGTGAGAATGCCAGCATGCTGGCATTAGCATTTAGCTCAAAGAACCACCCCACAGATTGATTGTGATGGCTTTTACTTTTACTTGCAGCTCTATCAGTTCCTATGGCAGCCACCGGTTGGTTCGTTTTACCACTCAATAATGGTGTTAAAGTGACAGCAGTGCATATTCTTTATTATGGCTGATGCTGCAGCCGGAGATTCAGATGAGCCAACATATTCCTAGCCTCACTCTTTCTTTCTCTGCGGGAAAATCACTTTCAAACCATCACTGGCAGCTCAGGCAGTCAGACCAATTCTGAATGCTGGTTTGAGGTCGGAGCACTGCAATGACGCAGAGCTGACTCAGGAAATCAGGAAAGTCGGTCCATTTAGACGGTGTTTACGCTCACAGGTTCAACTCCATATAAATACTGCATATCATACATCATAAGTTACTCATGAAGTTGAGTTTTCTTTTCACTAGACACTTTCTTAAACTTACTCAAGTTGTTAACCACTTGATGGAATCATTCACTTGCTGTCAGTTCTCAACCATGAAAACCATTTACTGCATAACCCGAAGGTCCCTATGTAAAACGTAGTGACAAACATCGATTATTCAAAGGCTGTAACTGCAGTATGTAAACAGGTACATAGATGTTGTAGAAACTATATCGAACTGAAGAGGAAAAGGCTGGTGAAAAGGGCAACAGATAGGAGAGTACTTTAGAAATCTGTTGGGCCATTTCATCAAGAGGGGGGGCGAGAACTTCTCTTACTTACACAATTTGTAGTATTCAGGGAGCAGATGGGAGGCAACTTGAGTGTGACCGAAGATGAATCCCACAAACGAGGCAGTGTGACAACGCTTTTGGAAAGAATCACACGCTCATTCCAAAAATCTCAGCATGTTATAATTATGTAAATGACTCAGTAGCTGGCATCGGATATGGCAACTAGATTAAATGTGGTCACTGCAATAATGGGTCTGGGTGTGTGTGTGTGTGTGTGTGTGTGTGTGATTGTGAGAGAGAGAGAGAGAGAGAGAGAGAAAAAGAGAAAAAGAGAGAAAGAGGTCTGAGTGCAACATAATGTGCCAACATTTTGTTCATTTATTAATGTTAAATTTGAAAATAATCCTTTTGAGTCCCTTTGATCTTGAAATAAAGACATTTGTGGTGTTATCAGTTTGCAACCAGCACGCTGAGGTAGCTTTAAAAAGAGCTACCTTGAGACATTTATGTTATGAAGAACAATGATTTGGTGATTAACAGATTGTGAGTACTGTAGATCTAATCAGAATTTGCTGAGGAATATGGAGACATAATGTCCATTTCCCCTATCTTTAGCATTTTGCATCTTTGATTTTACAGATGCCGCATTGTTCACAGTGATTTTATAGAAGTATTGTCTTTTTTTTTTTTTTCCCGTGGCTCTTCCATGATATTGTATTTTGAGGAGTGCAGACTAGAATTAATCAAGATGGTAAATCTCACTGATGAGCTACATTCAAAATGTTAGAGACAATCTCGTTGTCTGTCTTTGTCTCTTATTGTTAATTTGTTATTGCTAATTTTCAATACCTAATGCAGAATCATGTTTTATGAAGTTCTGTGGGCACAAATTTTGAATTACAAAATATTATAAAATAATCTGTTTTTTTTTCCTCTTTACCTGGGCAAAATGAAAGAGTTCTTTAACTTGAAAACAGATACCTTTGCATGATTTCAAGTCTTCCACTAGCCACTACACATCAGTGAAAGCACTGAACTCCTCTGCTCTGCAGAGGATCAGAAGCTGTTTGGGGACTGCTGCCTGTTTTCATGTTCGTTCCCTCCATGCTCTGAGCAAGGGGATGATGTAGAGAAACAGAGAGAGAGAGAGAGAAAGTGGTGGGAAACCAGCCAGCTCAGACTGTTCTCAGGGCTGAAAAGTCATACACAAAAATAAGTTGAAAATAAACCTTGCTTGCGCTTTGGTTCATAAAGCTCAAAATAAACCATTAAGTCTTCAGGGATGCAGTGTCAGTGCTAGACAAAGATCAATTGACCTTTCTCTTTATCTTTTCATTTGACATTGAATCAACCCACACAAGACTCATACAAATACAGTGAAATATCTGACTTTAACAGCACCAGTATTCATTACTCTGTAGCTCTCACAAATAGCCCTCAAGTTCTCTTTGTCACCATCACCAAAAACTCCAGCACTGACGTCCCCTGACCTCATAATTCATGGTGCTTCAGAAAATAAATACAACACTGACAAAAACAAATAAATAAGTAAATCAATTAGGTAATGCAGTTCTAATCACTTACAATGTACTTAAACATTAGTGCAGTTGTGCCTTACATATTTGTAGTCACACTGAGTAGGAGACATAAAAACAACCCATTTCACACATGTTTTGTCCAGTCACTTCTTACACATAGTCACAATGACATCATTTTCTTCTGTGGTCCATTTTAGTACAATATTTTCATGCTGCAACTTATCCATAGCTGCACTGAACTGCAAAAGCCTTCTTTTTGCTTCTAGACCTCCTGATTTCTGCATATTTAAACCTATTTTTTCATCGTCATAACTTAACAAATGACCCAATTTAAGATGGTATATTTTTGCTGTAGGCAGCTTTTTCTGATCAGAAACAAGTTCAAAGAACAAGTTCAGAAAACATTTTGAAACAGTTATTTTTGGGAACACAGGTTTCTTTTTCTTCCATTTCCTGCAGATGTTTTAATTGGATCACCAAAGGTTTCCTTGAGACAGGATTTCATTAAATATAATGACTTTAACCTGATGTCAAGTTTGGCTTCGATATTTTCTTTCTCTGTTGATGCAGTTCATAATCCGCAGGTGTATTTCAAACCACTTTTGAGCTTTCTGACAACCAAAGGCCAGATAATAATGGCAGAAAAGTGTTAACTAAAGACATAATTTAAGTTTTGAGCTGACCAGTCTTAACATTCAAAATCAGTGCTCTGATTCTTCCAGAGAATAATCGAGAAATTAGTTTTTGTATATTCGCAGACCAGCACCAATCCCTTTTTTTTTTTTCAAATAATGAGTGGCAGCATTCTTTAATTTGTGTTGGCATATTTACTAAACTGGTTGCTGATGGAGAAGTTGGTTCCTTTTATTTCCTAGAATTAAAAAGGTACAAGTCAATTTGCCATCCAAATCAATTAGAGGGACTACTTAATTACAATAAATTAGTCTTGAAACATCAGTTGCTTGTCTTGTGTACTCAGCTCAAGCATTTCGAAACTCAATCTCACCTCAATCAATATATACTTTCTTCAGCTCTTTTATTGTTTATGGAATATCATAAAAGACAAATGCTTACATTATGTAGTATAGTTAAAGATGAAGAACATGTAGCTCAGTGTTTTTTTCGCACATACTCCGCAAGCAGTCATAGACCAGCCAGTCCATGTTCTATTCAGCCATGTGAGACTATTTGTATTGTTTAACAAATTTCTGTTTGTATTACATACAGTGCATTCAGAAACTATTCAGACCCCTTCACTTTTTTCGCATTTTATGTTGCAGTCTTATGCTAAAATCTTTTAAATTTATTTTTCCCCTCATCTGTCTATACTCAATACCCAATAATGACAAAGTGAAAACAGAATTTTACATTTTTCTTTCTCTTTCTTCCCAGTCTTCCTGGGTATGATACAACAAGCTTTGCAGACCTGGATTTGGGGATTTTCTGCCATTCTTCTCTGCAGATCCTCTCAAGCTCTGTCAGGTTGGATGGGGACCGTCGATGACCAGTCATTTTCAAGTCTCTGCGGAGATGTTCGATTGGGTTCATGTCAGGGTTCTGGCTTGGCCACTCAAGGACATTCAGAGTTGCATTGTCTTGGCTGTGGGCTTACGGTCATTGTCCCGTTGGAAGATGAACCAGGTTTTCATTAAGGACCGTACACTGCTCTGTAATTTGCTCCCTTTAGCTTTCCCTCAACCCTGACCAGTCTCCCTATGTGTTCTGCTGAAAATCACCCCCACAGCATGATGCTGCCACCACCATGCTTCACTGTTGGGATGGTATTGGGCAGGTGATGAGCGGTGCCTAGGCTCCTCCAGACAGGACATTTAGAATTGAGGCCACACAGTTCAATCTTGGTTTCATAAGACCAGAGAATTTTGTTTCTCACAGTCTGATAGTCCTTTAGGTGCTTTTTTGCAAAATCCAAGCAGCTTTCATGTGTCTTTCACTGAGGAGAGGCTTTCATCTGGCCACTCTGCCATAAAGCCCAGATTGGTGGAGTGCTGCAGTGATGGTTGTCCTTCTGGAAGTTTCTCCCATCTCCACACAGGATCTCTGGAGCTCAGCCAGAGTGGCCATCAGGTTCTTGGTCACCTCTCTTACCATGGCGTTTCTCCCCTGAATGTTCAGTTTGGCCGGGCGGCCAGTCCTAGGATAAGTCCTGGTTGTTCCAAACCTATTCCCCTGGAGAATTATAGAGGCCACTGTTTCTCTTGGGTGCCTTCAATGCAGCAGAATTTTTTTTTGTAGCCTTCTCCAGATCTGTGCCTCGAGACAATCCTGCCCCTGATCTCTGAAGGCAGTTCCTTCGACCTCATGTCTAGGTTTTTGCTCTGGTATGCACTGTCAGTTGGGAGACCTTATATAGACAGGTGTGTGCCTTTCCAAACCATGTCCAATCTAATCTTGGTGTAGAAACATCCAAAGATGATCAAGCCTGCATATTTAAGTCAATGTGATATTTCTGTTTTTCCTTTTTATTAAATTTGCAAAAATTTCTAAAATTCTTTTTCACTTTGTCATTTTAGAGTATTCAGTGTAGATTGATGAGGGGAAAAATGGATTTAGACGATTTTAGTGTAAGGCTACTACATAACAAAATTTGAAAGACGTGAAGGGGTCTGAATAGTTTCTGAATGTACTGTATTGAACCTTCCCTTTTATGCTGTACTGTATTGTAAGAAGTCTGAACATTGAGTATGAGACTTTGCATATATCTTGCAGTACGGCGCCCTCAGCTGTACCTTTTATAAACAAAAGAATCCATATATGCTTCAGCTGAGGACAGTCGAGTGGCAGACGGTGTAAATGGAGACTGCTGGTAAAATGCAGGCCAACTGTGAACGCAGCACGCTAACTCTGCAGGACCTGGCTCATGAGAGAGATGCACTGCCTTCAGCTAATACACACACGTACACACATGTACACACATGTACACACACACACACACACACACACACACACACACACACACACACACACACACACACACACACACACACACACACACACACACACACACACACAAAGCATACTGTACATATGTGTTTGTGCATGGATGCAACACACACAAAAACATACACTCCAACACACAAACACAGTTACACACAAACATGCATCCTGGAACACACACACACACACACACACACATACAAGCGACAGAGAAGCAAATAATGTGTTTATGTTTATCTCCGTGTGTATATGGCATATAATGCATTTAGACTTCAGTGTATTATGTGTGTGTGTGTGTGAGTAGTTTTGTGTGCTTATTTGTTTCAGAATTGTTTAATCAGGGATTTATTTATACTGTTGCCAATGTTTAATGAGGATATAATCCGGTCTATTATTGATTTATTAAATTAGCCCACAAATAGCACATTCTCTAGACTGGGTGTCGTGGCTAAATGGAGCACTGTCTGATTCTCACAAATGTGAAAATAGCAGGTTCCAGGTGAAGTCTCATATAGGATAGATGTGCCAAGAATCTAAAAGTAGTTTTTGCTTTATTGCCAGAAGTGCTGTTGGAGTCTGTATGCCATATTTACCATTTGTATTATAAAAAAAAAGTACAATCTGACTTGTAGAAATTTCACTCACAGGCACATAATTGACCATTCCCTAATTAACATTTGCTGATCATGCTATCTAAAGCAAGTTTGGATGGAATTGCTGCAGTGCAAACTTCTCCAAGCAACATAAGGAACAGGAGACAGCTGCTATCACTGCTCTAAACTGTGATATACTAGCATTTTGGCTCCCACAGGGAGGCTGTTTTAGACCGAAACAGGTATATTTCTGATGTAAAATGGAACCCTGCAAAATAATGTAGGGAGTTAATGACATGCCCCTTACTTTTGGACATAATGCTAGGTTACTACTGTAGGTAATAGGGTAGTTAGCTGAGCATGCTAACATTTGCAGCTTACATTACAGCAGATAAACCACAGTTTAATCAATACTAATGCTGTTGTTTTTTGGTTTTGTAAAGGCTAAAAAAGACACAACCCTCTAATCTCTTTAGATACCAATTATCACTCCTATTAGAGGCCCATGACAATAGCTTCAGCATGTTGCTATTACTAAGGTATGATTGGACAATCGCTGTTCGGGGCCGGCGTTAATTCTAGTTACATTTTAGCGAATAAGATGTGTCAATGGATTTCCATTATTTTGAATAATGCAGAAGCTGCAAATCAATATACCATCCTGCAGACAGACAAGCAGACGTGGATCTACTGTAATTAACATATGTCTGTATGGTACATACAGAAGCTTTAGGCCTGTTCTGAGCAGTATAGCAGTGCAACAACTGGTTACAGCCGCCAGCTGAGCTCTGTAACAACCCAAGACAAATTCATGTTAGTGAAGCTACCAGAGAACAATATGTCCATTCAGCCTCTCAGCAAGGTTGCTGAATGGCAATGTGGGTAATGGTAAGTGAGCCTGAGATTACCAAGTGTCCACATCAGGCCAACCCCTGTGTGTGAGAGCTGGGTCTTACTGGTAACATGAGTATTTCCCATGGTGTAATGGGACTAAGCAATAAAAGCATCACCAAAGAGACATGTAGTGATTCAGTTTTATTTTCAGGTATATAACAAGTTGGGAATACAATCGTATCACTGAGCCATGAAACCAAAGACGCAATATGACACTTCAAATTTTCAGTTATGCTGGCAGGTAGAAGCCATTAAGCTGCCATTACTGTTATTAAAGTCTTTGCTGTCTTTATTGCAGGATGAAACTCAGTAGACACTTTCCGAGCCCCAGTGGGAGACATAGATATATATGTGGAACTGAATAAGTCACATTCAATTACAGCCCGTTGAGACCCAGAGCATTACCAATGATGTTATTACCGCTGTCTGGAATATGGCCGAAGGTACTGCCAACAACCTGGCTATGGCAGTGATTCTCAATTTAACATCCTTTTTATTGGTTTAGAGCAGCTGCTGACAGCAAAAAGTCCAACCTCATTCCATCCACGCCACTGTGATATTGTTAGCCTTGAACATAACGTCACCAGGCTCTTTGTGAGTTAAAGGCCAGCAGCCTGGCCATTTGAAAACAGAGAAGAGGTACAGAAGAGAGTGGGCTGGGGGGATGAAACACTAACCAAAACAAATGATGTGCTTGCAGCATCTGACCAGACAGTCCAGATTCAAGGGAAGTAAAAGGTGGATGAGTGGCGGTGGGGATGCTTGCACGAGAGGAGGGAATTGAATTTTACAGAGGCAAACAGGATGGATGCATGCAGACTAGGCCACCCTCCCTCACAGGCGAGTGGCTCTGCAGTCTGATACCTCAGAGAGGTTGGTGAAGGGAGGACCAGCACGTCACATTTAGACAACAAGGAGTGAGGACAGGCATGCTGGAAAGTAGGACAAGAACAGGCTGGCCTACTGTAGAAGCCCATGGGATGTTCATAGATAAAGAAAGACCACTCAGACTGACAGCAGAGTGCTGTGCATTTATTGAGCTGCAACAATAGCCCGTTAAGACATCAAGACAGCAGGAGAGCAGCACATGTGATTATAAGCGTTAATTAAAGTTGTTAAAGTTGCTATTTATATTTGCTTGTGGCAACAGATTAGTCACCAGCTATATTACAGGTTTGAGCTAAAACTAAGTATTATTTACCCTTTTCCCTGTCACTCACACGTTGTAATGGCTACTGAAGCCTAAGAGACCACTGCAGGAAGGTCCCAGTCTTAAAATATCTAAAATCAAAAGCTGCACATGTTCGCGGCCTATGTAGAAACCTGACATGTAACACACGATTAATTTAACGGCCACGAGGTTATTACAATTCCACAAGACAAGAGGTGTCAGAAATGGATTGTTATGTTAGTTTGACCTGGAAAGGACAGCATAGTTGCAAAATACTCACTTCCCTGAGTTAAAAAGTTTTTTTTTAACCACCTTAATGTAATAAGCAATGCAATCCAATTATATTTATTCTACCATTCTCACATAGATCATGCCAAAGAATAAGCAGCTTCGGTAAACCAATTTAAGTGAATAAAGAGGGGCAGAAGGGCATGGAGAGGAATCTAGGCTAAGTACAGAGGAGTCTCAATATTCTCTTCCTCAGAATAATAGTCTCTAAATGGTCCATGCGTGCCCTGCAGTCTGCTTTGTGTTTTTCCTCCTGATAAAAACGAGCATGAAGCAGACATCTGGACACTGTTTGAGCACTGGCACAAACATCTGCTGCAGCTCAGCAGCAACAAGATTGTGTGTGGACAACTGTGCAGGTGTTCCTCCAAGAATACACACACAGATTTCTGAATTAATCACTTCATTTGTGTCAGCTGTTTTGCTGGAAGAGACAAGCAAATGATCAGTAGCTATTACTATTACTGAGGACAGCTGGATTCATCTGTTACCATCGGCACCAAAGATTATTTGCTGAATGAATTTGAAAAATAAATCCTAATACTGGGAATCAAACAGAAATGTTGATGTCTTAAGGTTTGTTGAGAGTGACACTGTGATTAGAAATGAGATGTCTGAATGCCAAAATTGGAAATAATCAGTAAAAATTGCATCGTTGTTGTTCAGTAAGCACTGCAAGTGGAGTCTTACTGTATGAAAAAAGAATAGTGCAGCATCATACAGATGTGCAGAAGTCCCTGTACTTTGTGTGCAATGACTGGTGTAACTATGAACACAACACTTCGCCTTTCAGTCGATTTACTTTGCCGCTGGCATATGTGAGGCTTGTAATATCACACCTGGCTGTGCAGCCCCTTCTTGGTATTTCATCACTATTACACTGGGAATCAGCTTTCCATGTGAGATGTTAGGTGAAGATAAATTCAATCAAAAATAAATTTTGGTAGATGGCCCCTTGATACTGAGACACTGAGGCTTGTTTCGCTTGAAACAGTGACAGAGCTTGCGTCAAATAATGATTACAATACTGTATGTTTGATGACATTTGAAGCTTAAAATGTCACTGAACCTCGGGAAGGCTTTGATCCAAGGTTTTGGTGTGTACAACAAAATGGGCAATGGATTCAGTTTCTTTGATGCGAGGTCTTCCTCATGAAACATTTGCAAAGCCACTTTTTAGTTTTCTAGTTTGCAGTCTTCTTCTTCCCTGCCTGTGCTGGTTCATTGCAGCATATCTTTGCATGTTACCACCACCTGTAGATCAGTGGAATAGTTCAAAACCAATGACAGGAATGTTTACCACGTCACTCGCTTGCGTGTGCTTAGCATTTTCTACAACTCCACGGGAAACCTTTAAGTTAAATGGTAACCTGTCGCTCTGATAAGGAACATTTCATGTGTCATTAAAATTACATTACTACAATATGATATTTTAATAAGTGTGTTTGGGAGGTTTAGAGCATGTTGTGTAATGCAGTAATAACATGAACATGAAGGGATGGCAATGTAGGTCAATCCACTACTTTGGTCTAGACTGAAATATCTCAACAACTACTGGATGCATTCCCATCCAATTTTGTACAAGTATTCATGTACCTTAGAGGGTGAATTCTGTCGACTTTGGTGATCTCCACACTTTACCTTTAGTACCACCATGAGTTTGACATTTGCAGTTTTGACTGAAATGTCTCAAAGACTATTGGATGGATTGCCATGAAATTTGGTACAGACAGTCACGTCTCCCTCAATATGCACTGCAATAACTTTAGTGATTCCTTAACTTTTCATCTAGCGCCATCATCAGTTCAAAATTTCCCTTAGGTCAAAACTTGTGTTTAGTGCCAAATACTTTCAAAACAAATGGCATTCCTATCAGTTTCAGCTGTACTTTGTGTTTAGTCCTAATTAGCAAATGTTAGCATGCAGAGGGGTATTCAGTTGGTTGTTATCTGCAACCTCACAGCTAGAATCCTACACACTGGTCCTTTAGCATCATCTCATTATTGTTATTGTGATCAGTGTATCAATATTGGGCCATTTACAAATAGGGTAAGCAATAACACAAATCATTAGCCAGACAAGAAGCCGGCTGAAACTAAAGATGGTGGAGCACTCTATTTTAAAAATTTGAATTAAGGAGTTGTACTGTTGTCAAGCACATTCCCCTAATCCCATTATGATATGAATAATCTGTCCCCCAACTCTGATGATAAAATAAATAAGATAAATAAAATTTGCATTCCCACTCAGACAAATCAATTGTTATATAAATTAAAAATATGAAAGGAAAATTCAGAAATCCAAAGTGGCGAAAGGACCTTTAGGGATATAGGCTTCACTAGATTATGGCTAATGTTACCAATAAAGGATTTATTATACCATTTTGACTCACATATTTGAATATAATGTAAACTAACTGCTACTCATTGCAATACCTTAACAAGAGAATATGGGCATCAGGAGATCACATGAACATGTGCAACTTTCATTAGCATTTTTTGTGCAAATATCAGATTTAAGAATCTGAAACGAGGTTAAATACTGTAGCTGTTTAATTTCAGCAAACCAGCAGACATTACAGTTATTTCTGTTATGAATTCTGTAAAGATTCTCATCTTTTTTTTTAAGGTACAGGCTAAGAATGTCCCTAAACTTCGCAAGGCTTTGTCCGCCTATCATCAGGCAACTCACTAGCCCCAGAATCACAATGAGGTTATTGTAATGAAGAAAAAAAAATACTGATTCTACTGTTGAAATGCTGCCTGCTACCTCTTCTGGGGTTGGAAGGAATCAAGGGCTCTTTGCCTTTTGATCACACTTTAAACAATGTTCTCGGCTTCTTCCTCTGATATGGGTTCAATAGCAAGGTAGGATACAGTGCGCTGCTTCTGGTAGCTCATTTTCTTTCATGACACCTAAAACAAATTAAGTGCCAAAATGTGTGGATTCAAAGATGACACATGTCAATTAACTCACCAATCAAGAAATTACAGGACATTTTCAAGGTAATCAAATTGGGGCAATGTTAGGGAGCACTGAAATCCCGCCAATAGGTGATGGATGATACATTGCATGTGGAGTTGCAAGAAATGGCTAGAACTGGCTGGGATTGATTTTCTTAGCTGAGAATGTGGAGCACTATGTGATGCATTTCTCTGTTCTACCAGGTTTTGTTCTTTGTGCCCCCATGAGGATAAACCACAGTTGGGCTACACGCACACACACACACAACTTAGGGGTTCCTAACTTTCTTTTGCTAGTGATTAACATGAGAGGTTTTTCATCCCTTACAGCTGTGCTTGTAAATGATTGAGGTTCGGAAGTCTATATTTGGCCGAATAAGAATGGTTGGACAGGCTGGAACAAACAATATTTTATTTGGTATTGATCTCTATTAGGAAACCTGGGCTACAGAAAAACCTAACATATGACTTTCAGGATCTCATGCAACATCCTCCTGAACATTTTGTTCCTGTCCTCTTTGCCTCTATAAATTTTGTCTTCCATACCCTTAGAGGATGAAACAATAGAAAGATTTATTTCTGAGGTCTGTAAGGTGCCTTTTTTGTATCAAAACCTTTGTTGTTTCTCATGACTTGCATAGCTTAATGGCTCCTTGGTTTGTCCTATAGGCCAGTGTGAAAGACTCATACTGCACAGTTGTGAGTTGTCCAGGAAAAGGCCTGTGGCGCTGGTCACTTAGCAATGATAAGCACAAATTCAAGCTTTCTGATTTCACAAAATCTGCCAAGCTAATGAGGACTTTTTCAGAAGACAGTTTAATCACGTCTC